>NC_084620.1:71421433-71611433 GCF_033978795.1 Nerophis ophidion
AATAAATAAATTACTTCTTACCATTAACGCAACTTTTTGAACATAAAAATGCATGAGAATGTTTTATATTTTGAATGTTATTTTTAACACTGTGACTACAAGTGGAATTATTCATTACTCATCGTGTTAAGAGAGCCAGATGCAGTCATCAAAAGAGCCACATCTGGCTCTCGAGCCATAGGTTCCCTACCCCTGTCTTGGATCATGAATCCTGCCTCTCACCTGGAAAGTAGATGACTGACTAAATGGAACACTTTGAAAACCATGTCAGACCTGGTATTGGCGAGAAAGACGCTTGTTATCGTCGTAGTTTATGTAGTCCACTCCTTTCTCTCCTTGTGAACAACAGCTTGCACCACTACATTACACCTATTTATGTTATTTACCCATCATACTCCTTTCTCTCCTTGTGAACAACAGCTTGCACCACTACATTACACCTATTTATGTTATTTACCCATCATACTCCTTTCTCTCCTTGTGAACAACAGCTTGCACCACTACATTACACCTATTTATGTTATTTACCCATCATACTCCTTTCTCTCCTTGTGAACAACAGCTTGCACCACTACATTACACCTATTTATGTTATTTACCCATCATACTCCTTTCTCTCCTTGTGAACAACAGCTTGCACCACTACATTACACCTATTTATGTTATTTACCCATCATAGCGAGCAGCATGGCTGCCATTTGCAGGTGATTGCAATCCAACATGACAGTCTCCCTCATTTCATCCGACCGGCGCATCTAAAATTAAGTCCCGCTACAAACACCGCCGCAGCTTTCCCGTGCGCATCACCAGTCTGCAGATCCGGAAACGTATTTCCAATCCGCTCAAAGCGCAGATTTGGACTGACAGCAGTGAGTTTTTAACGTCCGCCTCAATTAGCGTCCTCCTGGAAGTCCAAGATAGACGTCTTGTGGATGCAGCGCGTCGGGAGAGAGACTTGCTGGAATGACAAGGAAGCCGAGGATAGATAGCGGTGGACACTTAATTACCAAAAGTATTTGGCCACCTGCCTTGACTCACTAATGAACTTGAAGTGCCATCCCATTCCTAACCCATAAGGGTTCAATTTGATGTCGGTCCACCTTTTGCAGCTATTCAACTCTTCTGGGAAGGCTGTCCACAAGGTTGCGGAGTGTGTTTAATGGGAATTGTCCACCATTCTTCCAAAAGCGCACTGATGTTGGTCGAGAAGGCCTGGCTCTCAGTCTCCGTTCTAATTCATCCCAAAGGTGTTCTATTGGGTTCAGGTCAGGACTCTGTGCAGGCCAGTCGAGTTCATCCACACCAGAACTTGTCACCCATGTCTTTATGGACCTTGTCATGTTGAAAGAGGAAGGGGCCCGCTCCAAACTGTTCCCACGAGGTTGGAAGCATGGAATTGTCCAACATTTTTTTGTTCAGGTCAGGACTCTGTGCAGGCCAGTCAAGTTCATCTATGTCAGACTGTGTCATCCGTGTCTTTATGGACCCTGGTTTGTGCACAGTCATGTTGGAAAAGGAAGGGGCCTGCTCCAAACTGTTTCCCACAAGGTTGGGAGCATGAAATTGCCAACAATGTTTTGGTTCAGGTCAGGACTCTGTGCAGGCCAGTCAAGCTCATCCACACCAGACTCTGTCATACATGTCTTTATGGACTTTGTCATGTTGGAAGAGGAAGGGGCCCACTCCAAACTGTTCCCACCAGGTTGGGAGCATGGAATTGTCCAACATTTTTTTGTTCAGGTCAGGACTCTGTGCAGGCCAGTCAAGTTCATCTATGTCAGACTGTGTCATCCATGTCTTTATGGACCCTCGTTTGTGCACAGTCATGTTGGAAGAGGAAGGGGCCTGCTCCAAACTGTTCCCACAAGGTTGGAAGCAGGGATTTGTCCAATTTTTTTTTTGTTCAGGTCAGGACTCTGAGCAGGCCAGTCAAGTTCATCCACGCCAGATTCTATCATCCATCTCTTTATGGACCATGTCATGTTGGAAGAGGAAAGGGCCCGCTCCAAACTGTTCCCACGAGGTTGGGAGCATGGCATTGTCCAACATTTTTTTGTTCAGGTCAGGACTCTGTGCAGGCCAGTCAAGTCCATTCACCCCAACCTCTGTCATCCATGTCTTTATGGACCCTGTCATGGTGGAAGAGGAGGGGGCTCGCTCCAAACTGTTCCCAGGAGGTCGGGAGCATAGAATTGTCCAAAATGTTTTGGTTCAGGTCAGGACTCTGAGCAGGCCAGTCAAGTTAATCTGTTATTCATGTCTTTATGGACCTTGCTTTGTGCACAGTCATGTTGGAAGATGAAGGGGCCATAGAGTGTAGATCACAGGGGTCAATGCTTGCCTCGTAAGGCCTAAGTGATCACCCCGCCAATACTTGCATTCCACATGTATTTTAATTAAGGTGTTGAGGGGCACCAATTAAATGTGTCCAATTACTTCCAAACTACTGTAGACTCCAAACTTGGCGCTCCCTTTTTTTGTTTTGATCTATTTACTTGCGAGCGCCGCCGACTTTCAAAAAACAGCCTCCGCTCCACATGAAAGGGTCATTTGATCATATATTTTATTATTTTTGTCATTAAAAAAAAAGAGTGTGCCGACGAGGAGTCCTTCCCCATTAAAATCAAGCGAAAATGATCCGGCCGCATTAAGGAGCTTTAAAAAAAAAAAAAGGGAAAGAAAGAAAGAAAGAGAGATATGTATCATGCATGCGAGTATGCATAAACATGATGGAGGAGCTTAAGTAGAAAATGAGATCTGATGCCGTCATGAAGAAGAGAAAAAGCGCCGTGCTCGGAATGCATTTAAATTTAAATATTCATGTCATTATAATTCTGAGGAATGTGGAGCGACCGTATGATATTTTATTGACGAGGTTTTAAAAAATGAATGCTGTCCCCGCTCCTTAATAAAAATACGCCGGCGAGGAGACGGTCGCAGGCGTCTGCTGCGGAGGACGGGGATGAGGACGCACCTGTGATGCACGGCGGCCACCGCATTAGGCACACCTGCGGACGTGCACAAAAAAACATTTTATTATTGTACCGTCATTTATTTTTTATTTGTAAAATATCCTGCTTATTCATACATGCACAATAAAATCAGCTGTATTGTTTTTTTATTAATAGACAAGGTATTCTGTGCTTTGACCGTATTGCATATTTAATGAATATAATTCAAATTAAAGCTGCAACAGTGATGGACGGGACCGACTTTTGCTGCTGTTTACTGCCTTTACCCAGTCAACATATATTTACCTGCACATGACCTACCTTCCCTGCATCCTGGAGTCACACTGGTGCCTCCTTCTTTCACCCAGTCAACATATCTTTACCTGCACATGACCTACCTTCCCTGCATCCTGGAGTCACACTGGTGCCTCCTTCTTTCACCCAGTCAACATATCTTTACCTGCACATTACCTACCTTCCCTGCATCCTGTGGTCACACTAGTGCCTCCTTCTTTCACCCGGTCAACATATCTTTACCCGCACATGACCTACCTTCCCTGCATCCTGGAGTCACACTGGTGCCTCCTTCTTTCACCCAGTCAACATATCTTTACCCGCACATTACCTACCTTCTCCGTATCCTGGAGTCAAACTGGTGCCTCCTTCTTTCACCCAGTCAACATATCTTTACCTGCACTTTACCTACCTTCCCTGCATCCTGTGGTCACACTAGTGCCTCCTTCTTTCACCCGGTCAACATATCTTTACCCGCACATGACCTACTTTCTCTGTATCCTGGAGTCAAACTGGTGCCTCCTTCTTTCACCCAGTCAACATATATTTACCCGCACATGACCTACCTTCTCTGTATCCTGGAGTCAAACTGGTGCCTCCTTCTTTCACCCAGTCAACATATCTTTACCCGCACAGTACCTACCTTCTCTGCATTGTGTGGTCACGCTGGTGCTTCCTGCTTTTAAGCGGCCATCTTAAAAGCTGGAAATCAAAACCGGAGCAGTTACAAAAACTCTTTCATCCACTTTTAATCAGAAGGGTTCAATCTCCTTCCTGTGTGGTAGTTTGAAGCCGACACAATAAACGCGATCAGAGGAGATAATTTTGAAAAGAGGTGACAGGTTTTTTGTCTGTGTTTTATTCCTAGGAGGGTTAGAGCGCAATTTTGAGTTTTGGGGTTTGGTTCTTTTATTAGATCGCAATTTTCGCTAGTCCTAAGTGTGTGTCCAGTTTGGTGAGTTTTGAAGCATTTTAAGGGGGTCAAATAAAAAAAAATAACTTCGATTTATATCGCGCTTTTCTAAACACTCAAAGCGCTCACAGAGAAGTGGGACTCAACATTCATTCACACCTGGTGGTGGTAAGCTACATCTGTAGCCACAGCTGCCCTGGGGTAGACTGACGGAAATTACAGCTCAAAGAGACAAAAATGACATTTTGGGGGGGGAAACTTTTGTTTTTACAAAAGTTTAGTTTTGAAGGGGTAATTTCCAACTTCCTGTTTATTTTTGCTGAAGGATGTTGATGAATGAAATGTAGGTCTAAGTGAGACCTACATAGAGGTTTTTGTTTCATGTCTCTGCGACATTCCTACTGGAAGTTACAAGCAGTTTTGTCTGTATTTTCTTCCTAAGAGCAGTTTTGTCTGTGTTTTATTCCTAGGGGTTAGAGCGCAATTTTGAGTTTTGGGGTTTGGTTCTTTTATTAGATCGCAATTTTCGCTAGTCCTAAGTGTGTGTCCAATTTGGTGAGTTTTGAAGCATTTTAAGGGGGTCAAATGAAAAAAACAACTTAGATTTATATTGCGCTTTTCTAAACACTCAAAGCGCTCACAGAGAAGTGGGACTCAACATTCATTCACACCTGGTGGTGGTAAGCTACATCAGTAGTCACAGCTGCCCTGGGGTAGACTGACGGAAATTACAGCTCAAAGAGACAAAAATGACATTTTTGGGGGGGAAACTTTTGTTTTTTACAAAACTTTAGTTTTGAAGGGGTAATTGCCAACTTCCTGTTGATTTCTGCTGAAGGATGTTGATGAATGAAATGTAGGTCTAAGTGAGACCTACATAGAGGTTTTTGTTTCATGTCTCTGCGACATTCCTACTGGAAGTTACAAGCAGTTTTGTCTGTATTTTCTTCCTAAGAGCAGTTTTGTCTGTGTTTTATTCCTAGGGGGGTTAGAGCGCAATTTGGAGTTTTGGGGTTTGGTTCTTTTATTAGATCGCAATTTTCGCTAGTCCTAAGTGTGTGTCCAGTTTGGTGAGTTTTGAAGCATTTTAAGGGGGTCAAATAAAAAAAATAACTTTGATTTATATCGCGCTTTTCTAAACACTCAAAGCGCTCACAGAGAAGTGGGACTCAACATTCATTCACACCTGGTGGTGGTAAGCTACATCAGTAGTCACAGCTGCCCTGGGGTAGACTGACGGAAATTACAGCTCAAAGAGACAAAAATGACATTTTTGGGGGGGAAACTTTTGTTTTTTACAAAACTTTAGTTTTGAAGGGGTAATTGCCAACTTCCTGTTGATTTCTGCTGAAGGATGTTGATGAATGAAATGTAGGTCTAAGTGAGACCTACATAGAGGTTTTTGTTTCATGTCTCTGCGACATTCCTACTGGAAGTTACAAGCAGTTTTGTCTGTATTTTCTTCCTAAGAGCAGTTTTGTCTGTGTTTTATTCCTAGGGGGGTTAGAGCGCAATTTGGAGTTTTGGGGTTTGGTTCTTTTATTAGATCGCAATTTTCGCTAGTCCTAAGTGTGTGTCCAGTTTGGTGAGTTTTGAAGCATTTTAAGGGGGTCAAATAAAAAAAATAACTTTGATTTATATCGCGCTTTTCTAAACACTCAAAGCGCTCACAGAGAAGTGGGACTCAACATTCATTCACACCTGGTGGTGGTAAGCTACATCAGTAGTCACAGCTGCCCTGGGGTAGACTGACGGAAATTACAGCTCAAAGAGACAAAAATGACATTTTTGGGGGGGAAACTTTTGTTTTTACAAAAGTTTAGTTTTGAAGGGGTAATTGCCAACTTCCTGTTGATTTTTGCTGAAGGATGTCGAAGAATTAAATGTAGGTCTAAGTGAGACCTACATAGAGGTTTTTGTTCCATGTCTCTGCGACATTCCTACTGGAAGTTACAAGCAGTTTTGTCTGTATTTTCTTCCTAAGAGCAGTTTTGTCTGTGTTTTATTCCTAGGGGGTTAGAGCGCAATTTTGAGTTTTGGGGTTTGGTTCTTTTATTAGTTCGCAATTTTCGCTAGTCCTAAGTGTGTGTCCAATTTGGTGAGTTTTGAAGCATTTTAAGGGGGTCAAATAAAAAAAATAACTTAGATTTATATTGCGCTTTTCTAAACACTCAAAGCGCTCACAGAGAAGTGGGACTCAACATTCATTCACACCTGGTGGTGGTAAGCTACATCAGTAGTCACACCTGCCCTGGGGTAGACTGACGGAAATTACAGCTCAAAGAGACAAAAATGACATTTTTGGGGGGGAAACTTTTGTTTTTACAAAAGTTTAGTTTTGAAGGGGTAATTGCCAACTTCCTGTTGATTTTTGCTGAAGGATGTCGAAGAATTAAATGTAGGTCTAAGTGAGACCTACATAGAGGTTTTTGTTCCATGTCTCTGCGACATTCCTACTGGAAGTTACAAGCAGTTTTGTCTGTATTTTCTTCCTAAGAGCAGTTTTGTCTGTGTTTTAGTCCTAGGGGTTGGAGCGCAATTTTGAGTTTTGGGGTTTGGTTCTTTTATTAGATCGCAATTTTCGCTAGTCCTAAGTGTGTGTCCAATTTGGTGAGTTTTGAAGCATTTTAAGGGGGTCAAATGAAAAAAATAACTTAGATTTATATTGCGCTTTTCTAAACACTCAAAGCGCTCACAGAGAAGTGGGACTCAACATTCATTCACACCTGGTGGTGGTAAGCTACATCAGTAGTCACAGCTGCCCTGGGGTAGACTGACGGAAATTACAGCTCAAAGAGACAAAAATGACATTTTTGGGGGGGAAACTTTTGTTTTTTACAAAACTTTAGTTTTGAAGGGGTAATTGCCAACTTCCTGTTGATTTCTGCTGAAGGATGTTGATGAATGAAATGTAGGTCTAAGTGAGACCTACATAGAGGTTTTTGTTTCATGTCTCTGCGACATTCCTACTGGAAGTTACAAGCAGTTTTGTCTGTATTTTCTTCCTAAGAGCAGTTTTGTCTGTGTTTTATTCCTAGGGGGGTTAGAGCGCAATTTTGAGTTTTGGGGTTTGGTTCTTTTATTAGATCGCAATTTTCGCTAGTCCTGATGTGTGTGTCCAGTTTGGTGAGTTTTGAAGCATTTTAAGGGGGTCAAATAAAAAAAATAACTTTGATTTATATCGCGCTTTTCTAAACACTCAAAGCGCTCACAGAGAAGTGGGACTCAACATTCATTCACACCTGGTGGTGGTAAGCTACATCAGTAGTCACAGCTGCCCTGGGGTAGACTGACGGAAATTACAGCTCAAAGAGACAAAAATGACATTTTTGGGGGGGAAACTTTTGTTTTTTACAAAACTTTAGTTTTGAAGGGGTAATTGCCAACTTCCTGTTGATTTCTGCTGAAGGATGTTGATGAATGAAATGTAGGTCTAAGTGAGACCTACATAGAGGTTTTTGTTTCATGTCTCTGCGACATTCCTACTGGAAGTTACAAGCAGTTTTGTCTGTATTTTCTTCCTAAGAGCAGTTTTGTCTGTGTTTTATTCCTAGGGGGGTTAGAGCGCAATTTGGAGTTTTGGGGTTTGGTTCTTTTATTAGATCGCAATTTTCGCTAGTCCTAAGTGTGTGTCCAGTTTGGTGAGTTTTGAAGCATTTTAAGGGGGTCAAATAAAAAAAATAACTTTGATTTATATCGCGCTTTTCTAAACACTCAAAGCGCTCACAGAGAAGTGGGACTCAACATTCATTCACACCTGGTGGTGGTAAGCTACATCAGTAGTCACAGCTGCCCTGGGGTAGACTGACGGAAATTACAGCTCAAAGAGACAAAAATGACATTTTTGGGGGGGAAACTTTTGTTTTTTACAAAACTTTAGTTTTGAAGGGGTAATTGCCAACTTCCTGTTGATTTCTGCTGAAGGATGTTGATGAATGAAATGTAGGTCTAAGTGAGACCTACATAGAGGTTTTTGTTTCATGTCTCTGCGACATTCCTACTGGAAGTTACAAGCAGTTTTGTCTGTATTTTCTTCCTAAGAGCAGTTTTGTCTGTGTTTTATTCCTAGGGGGGTTAGAGCGCAATTTGGAGTTTTGGGGTTTGGTTCTTTTATTAGATCGCAATTTTCGCTAGTCCTAAGTGTGTGTCCAGTTTGGTGAGTTTTGAAGCATTTTAAGGGGGTCAAATAAAAAAAATAACTTTGATTTATATCGCGCTTTTCTAAACACTCAAAGCGCTCACAGAGAAGTGGGACTCAACATTCATTCACACCTGGTGGTGGTAAGCTACATCAGTAGTCACAGCTGCCCTGGGGTAGACTGACGGAAATTACAGCTCAAAGAGACAAAAATGACATTTTTGGGGGGGAAACTTTTGTTTTTACAAAAGTTTAGTTTTGAAGGGGTAATTGCCAACTTCCTGTTGATTTTTGCTGAAGGATGTCGAAGAATTAAATGTAGGTCTAAGTGAGACCTACATAGAGGTTTTTGTTCCATGTCTCTGCGACATTCCTACTGGAAGTTACAAGCAGTTTTGTCTGTATTTTCTTCCTAAGAGCAGTTTTGTCTGTGTTTTATTCCTAGGGGGTTAGAGCGCAATTTTGAGTTTTGGGGTTTGGTTCTTTTATTAGTTCGCAATTTTCGCTAGTCCTAAGTGTGTGTCCAATTTGGTGAGTTTTGAAGCATTTTAAGGGGGTCAAATAAAAAAAATAACTTAGATTTATATTGCGCTTTTCTAAACACTCAAAGCGCTCACAGAGAAGTGGGACTCAACATTCATTCACACCTGGTGGTGGTAAGCTACATCAGTAGTCACACCTGCCCTGGGGTAGACTGACGGAAATTACAGCTCAAAGAGACAAAAATGACATTTTTGGGGGGGAAACTTTTGTTTTTACAAAAGTTTAGTTTTGAAGGGGTAATTGCCAACTTCCTGTTGATTTTTGCTGAAGGATGTCGAAGAATTAAATGTAGGTCTAAGTGAGACCTACATAGAGGTTTTTGTTCCATGTCTCTGCGACATTCCTACTGGAAGTTACAAGCAGTTTTGTCTGTATTTTCTTCCTAAGAGCAGTTTTGTCTGTGTTTTAGTCCTAGGGGTTGGAGCGCAATTTTGAGTTTTGGGGTTTGGTTCTTTTATTAGATCGCAATTTTCGCTAGTCCTAAGTGTGTGTCCAATTTGGTGAGTTTTGAAGCATTTTAAGGGGGTCAAATGAAAAAAATAACTTAGATTTATATTGCGCTTTTCTAAACACTCAAAGCGCTCACAGAGAAGTGGGACTCAACATTCATTCACACCTGGTGGTGGTAAGCTACATCAGTAGTCACAGCTGCCCTGGGGTAGACTGACGGAAATTACAGCTCAAAGAGACAAAAATGACATTTTTGGGGGGGAAACTTTTGTTTTTTACAAAACTTTAGTTTTGAAGGGGTAATTGCCAACTTCCTGTTGATTTCTGCTGAAGGATGTTGATGAATGAAATGTAGGTCTAAGTGAGACCTACATAGAGGTTTTTGTTTCATGTCTCTGCGACATTCCTACTGGAAGTTACAAGCAGTTTTGTCTGTATTTTCTTCCTAAGAGCAGTTTTGTCTGTGTTTTATTCCTAGGGGGGTTAGAGCGCAATTTTGAGTTTTGGGGTTTGGTTCTTTTATTAGATCGCAATTTTCGCTAGTCCTGATGTGTGTGTCCAGTTTGGTGAGTTTTGAAGCATTTTAAGGGGGTCAAATAAAAAAAATAACTTTGATTTATATCGCGCTTTTCTAAACACTCAAAGCGCTCACAGAGAAGTGGGACTCAACATTCATTCACACCTGGTGGTGGTAAGCTACATCAGTAGTCACAGCTGCCCTGGGGTAGACTGACGGAAATTACAGCTCAAAGAGACAAAAATGACATTTTTGGGGGGGAAACTTTTGTTTTTACAAAAGTTTAGTTTTGAAGGGGTAATTGCCAGCTTCCTGTTGATTTTTGCTGAAGGATGTCGAAGAATTAAATGTAGGTCTAAGTGAGACCTACATAGAGGTTTTTGTTCCATGTCTCTGCGACATTCCTACTGGAAGTTACAAGCAGTTTTGTCTGTATTTTCTTCCTAAGAGCAGTTTTATCTGTGTTTTATTCCTAGGGGGGTTAGAGCGCAATTTTGAGTTTTGGGGTTTGGTTCTTTTATTAGATCGCAATTTTCGCTAGTCCTGATGTGTGTGTCCAGTTTGGTGAGTTTTGAAACATTTTAAGGGGGTCAAATAAAAAAAAAATTACTTCGACATATATTGCGCTTTTCTGAACACTGAAAGCGCTCACAGAGAAGTGGGACTCAACAATCATTCACACCTGGTGGTGGTAAGCTACATCAGTAGACGGGGTTAGACTGACGGAAATTACAGCTCAAATGGGCACAAATGACATTTTTTAGGAAACTTTTGTTTTGAAGGGGTTTTTGCCAACTTTCTGTCGATTTTTGCTAAAGGATGTCAGTGTATAAAATGTAGGTCTAAGTGAGACCTACATAGATGTTTTTGTTTCATGTCTCTACGGCATTCCTAACTGAAGTTACAAGCAGTTTTGTCTGTGTTTTTTCCTAGAGGGCGCTAGAGCCCAATTTTGGGTTTTGGTTTTTTGATTAGATCGCAATTTTTGCCAGTCCTAATGTGTGTCGAATTTGGTGAGTTTTGAAGCATGTTAAGGGGGTCACATTCCAGCTCAGAGAGGCAGCAGTATAATAAAGAATAATAATAAAACCTTAGAAATACAATAGGGTCCTCTGTCCCAAAGGGACATTGGTCCCTAAATATGTATTTGAACTACTTTGGCACAGGAGAAATGGTACTTGTTGCCTGTCCCGTATTCCTAAAGTGAGACTTTACCTTGAGCTACACCAAGCCTGGGCAATTATTTTGCCTGGGGGGGCCAAATTTAGAGAAAGAAAAATGTGTCTGGGGGGCGATATATCTGATTTTTAGGAACATTTATACAAAAACCTCACAATAATGTCTAAGAACTTCTATCCATCCATCTTCTTCCGCTTATCCGAGGTCAGGTCTCGGGGGCAGCAGCCTAATCAGGGAAGCCCAGACTTCCCTCCCCCCAGCCACTTCATCCAGCTCCTCCTGGGGGATCCTGAGGCGTCCCCAGGCTTATTTATGTAATAAATACAATCTACCTCTAGTGTCTGTTGCCGTCACCTTCCCCAGTAAAACCACAACAATTTTACAATCAAGCGAAACGCAACAAAAATGCAACAAACCGGCTTTGCCATTAAAGGGGTCATAGTTTAATATACATATTTTTTCTACATTTAAGACACTTTCTTGTGGTCTTCATAACAAGTCTTAGGGGTTCTTTTGTCAACCTTTTATAATGATGTTTTACAGACCATCTTTAATACATTTTGGTATTCACCTGTATCATAAAATGTGTTAAAATATAATGTGGTGAATATATTTTAACGGCAATGTTTATGTAATATAGCATCTTTAGAGTTGTCGGCCATATTTGTGGAAATGTTGCCTTTGTTTATTTTACTTTTTTAGGTCTTATTAAGGTTTAATTTAATCCATTTTGGTATTCAACCATATCATAAAATGTGTGAATATTAAATGGGGCAAATACTTTTTTTTTTAGAACTGTTTGTGTAATATATATGTTGCCGTTGTTTATTTTTGACCTCTTTTTAAGGCTTAATTTAATACATTTTGGTATTCACCTGTATCATAAAATGTGTTAAAATTTAAGGTGGTGAAAAGATTTTAACGGCAATGTTTATGTAATATAGCATCTTTAGTGTTGTCGGCCATATTTGTGGTAATGTTGCCTTTGTTTGTATTTTTTTTAGGTCTTATTTGTGACGCTTGGTGGGCATAGTGATGCCGGATTTGTTCTTCCGTGGATGTATCGAGCAAGAACACAGCGTAAGGTAAGAAATAAAGGATTTATTAGATTAACTAAAAGGTTAACAACAAAAATACTGGTGCTAGGCAGAAAAGGCAAACAAAAGGCGCTAGCATGGAAACTAGGGAAACAAACAGATACACTAACACTTGGCACAAAGGCACAAAAAGGGAAAACAAAACAACTAGCATGAGAGCTAGGAATAAATAAAGCGTAGCGTGAAAGCTAGCGAGTAAGAGCATGGAAAACAGTCGTCACTTGTTGCATGAGAACAAATTAAGAACCGAGGACGAAATAACAAAAGGGGCAGGCTTAAATAAGGCAGTAATCAATAGTAACAGGTGTGCGTAAATGGAGAGTAGCAGTTGGAACTAATATGCAGGCATGGTGACGGATCAAACAGGAAATAAGGAAGTCCAAACAACAAAATGTGATATGAAAAGGAACAACACTACAATATGGGATGATCTGGGCACTGGATCATAACATTATTGAGGTTTGATTTAATACATTTTGGTATTTAACCATATCCATAAATGTGTGAATATTGAAAGGGGTGAACAGAGGTGGGTAGTAAGGCGCTACATTTACTCCGTTACATCTACTTGAGTAACTTTTGGGATAAATTGTATTTCTAAGAGTAGTTTTTATGCAACATACTTTTACTTTTACTTGAGTATATTTATAGAGAAGAAACGCTACATTTACTCCGCTCCATTCATGTACATTCAGCTCGCTACTCGCTTCTTTTTTTTTTTATCGATCTATTAATGTTTGTTTTGGTTTTTCAAAGTAGGAACTACGCATGCCTGCCTTTCACCAATCACATGCAGTCACTGGTGACGTTGGACCAATCAAACAGAGCCAGGCGGTCACATGACCGTCACACGTAAAACCCGACTTAAACAAGTTGAAAAACTTATTGGGGTGTTACCATTTAGTGGTCAATTGTAAAAAATATGTACTGTACTGTGCAATCTACTAATAAAAGTTTCAATCAATCAATCAAAAGTGTAAAGGAAAAAAGACACTTTTTATTTCAACCGTACTTCCCGTCAAAAGCCTAAAGACTGATCGCACAGTTCCTGTCTTCACAATAAAAGTGCCGCTCCATCGCGCCTGCGCTAACAAAATAAGAGTCTCCGAAAGCCAGCGCAAACAAGCTAGCAAGCTACGGAGTTTGCCGCCAATGTATTTCTGGTAAAGTGTATAAAAACCAATATGGAAGCTGGACAAATAAGATGCCAAAAACCAACGACTTTCATGTGGTATTAGACAGAAAGGATGAACTTTTTTTGTCCTCCATTTGAAAACGAGGACATTATCAGCACTATACTGTCTGATTCCAATCAATGCAAGTCATCAGAATCAGGTAATACACCAACTTATATTCTTGTCTTCATGAAAGATAGGAATCTATATGTTAAACATGCATGTATATTCATTAAAACACCTTCAACATGTCAACAAAAACGGCAAAATAAATAAATATAAATTATATACTGTATGTATATATATATATATATATCTCCATCCAGTTCCTACCGCTTATTCCCTTTTGTGGTCGCGGGGGGCGCTGGCACCATAACAATGTGACCTCGGACTACGTTAAGATAACGTGTGGAGTTCCCCAGGGTTCGGTCCTTGGCCCTGCACTCTTCAGCATCTACATGCTGCCGCTAGGTGACATCATACGCAAATACGGTGTTAGCTTTCACTGTTATGCTGATGACACCCAACTCTACATGCCCCTAAAGCTGACCAACACGCCGGATTGTAGTCAGCTGGAGGCGTGTCTTAATGAAATTAAACAATGGATGTCCGCTAACTTTTTGCAACTCAACGCCAAAAAAACGGAAATGCTGATTATCGGTCCTGCTAGACACCGAACTCTATTTAATAATACAACTCTAACATTTGACAACCAAACAATTAAACAAGGCGACACGGTAAAGAATCTGGGTATTATCTTCCACCCAACTCTCTCCTTTGAGGCACACATTAAAAGCGTTACTAAAACGGCCTTCTTTCATCTCCGTAACATCGCTAAAATTCGCTCCATTCTGTCCACTAAAGACGCCGAGATCATTATCCATGCGTTTGTTACGTCTCGCCTCGACTACTGTAACGTATTATTTTCAGGTCTCCCCATGTCTAGCATTAAAAGATTACAGTTGGTACAAAATGCGGCTGCTAGACTTTTGACAAGAACAAGAAAGTTTGATCACATTACGCCTGTACTGTATATACCTTTATATACATATATACATACATATATACCTATACTGTATATACCTTTATATACATATATACATACATATATACCTATACTGTATATACCTTTATATACATATATACATACATATATACCTGTACTGTATATACCATTATATACATATATACATACATATATACCTGTACTGTATATACCTTTATATACATATATACATACATATATACCTATACTGGCTCACCTGCACTGGGTTCCTGTGCACTTAAGATGTGACTTTAAGGTTTTACTACTTACGTATAAAATACTACACGGTCTAGCTCCATCCTATCTTGCCGATTGTATTGTACCATATGTCCCGGCAAGAAATCTGCCTTCAAAGGACTCCGGCTTATTAGTGATTCCCAAAGCCCAAAAAAAGTCTGCGGGCTATAGAGCGTTTTCCGTTCAGGCTCCAGTACTCTGGAATGCCCTCCCGGTAACAGTTCGAGATGCCACCTCAGTAGAAGCATTTAAGTCTCACCTTAAAACTCATTTGTATACTGTAGCCTTTAAATAGACTCCCTTTTTAGACCAGTTGATCTGCTGTTTCTTTTCTTTTTCTTCTATGTCCCACTCTCCCTTGTGGAGGGGGTCCAGTCCGATCCGGTGGCCATGTACTGCTTGCCTGTGTATCGGCTGGGGACATCTCTGCGCTGCTGATCCGCCTCCGCTTGGGATGGTTTCCTGCTGGCTCCGCTGTGGACGGGACTCTCGCTGCTGTGTTGGATCCGCTTTGGACTGGACTCTCGCGACTGTGTTGGATCCATTGTGGATTGAACTTTCACAGTATCATGTTAGACCCGCTCGACATCCATTGCTTTCCTCCTCTCCAAGGTTCTCATAGTCATCATTGTCACCGACGTCCCACTGGGTGTGAGTTTTCCTTGCCCTTATGTGGGCCTACTGAGGATGTCGTGGTGGTTTGTGCAGCCCTTTGAGACACTAGTGATTTAGGGCTATATAAGTAAACATTGATTGATTGATTGATGACCTATCTCAGCTACAATCGGGCGGAAGGCGGTGTACACCCTGGACATATTAATATATATGATATGTGTGTATGTGTATGTATATATGAGGTAGATCACCTCGACTTGGTCATTTATTAAGTAATTGATTGACGTTGAAAAACTTATTGGGGTGTTACCATTTAGTGGTCAATTGTACAGAATATGTACTGTACTGTGCAATCTACTAATACAAGTTTCAGTCAATCAATCAATGAATGCCTACAGAGCCTATGGTGCTGTTAAGTTATTGTGGTTCAATTTGCCTTTTTTTTTATTTTTATGTATTATTATTTAATATATATTATTGTTTTTGTTGCTTAAGAGATATTCCTGGCTCTGAATTTGCTCGTTGCTATTTTTATGTTTTTGTGCATTATTTGTTGCCGTAATCAGTTTACTCATCAGTTACTCAGTACTTGAGTAGTTTTTTCACAACATACTTTTTACTTTTACTCAAGTAAATATTTGGGTGACTACTCCTTACTTTTACTTGAGTAATACATCTCTAAAGTAACTGTACTCTTACTTGAGTACAATTTCTGGCTACTCTACCCACCTCTGGGTGTGAATACTTTTTTTTAGAACTGTTTGTGTAATATATATGTTGCCGTTGTTTATTTTTTTATGTCTTCTTCAGGCATAATTTAATACATTTTAATATTCACCTGTATTATAAAATGTGGAAAAACTAATGCGGTGAATATTTTAACAGTAATATTTAAGTAATAGAGCATTTTTATTGTCATTTCGGTCATATTTGAGGAACAGTTGCCTGTTTGAATTGTTTCGGTTTTATCAAGGCTTACTGTATTACATTTTGGTGTTCACCTGTATCATCAAATGTGGAAAAAGTGAAGGGGATGAATGCTTTTTGTTGAAACTTTTTGGATGATATAATATAGCATTTTGAGTGTCATGTCGGCCATGTTTGTGTGTATGTTGCAAGAACCGCCTTCCTAGAGAGGATCTGTTTTAAATGTTAGTGTGTTTGTGAGTATTAAATCAATGAAATTCTTACAACATGAGTGAAAAAGTGTGGACTCGGAGGTAAAACCACGTCTTCATGTGAATATTTATTAACGTAAATGTGATGCCTCTGTCAGATCCGCTTGATTGGCGCGCACAATTAAATCATTTTGTCATGTTTTCCCTTCCGTTCAAAGCACCTTCGACCTGCGGGTGTGTGTTCAGATCTCCAGACACGGCGCTCCAGATAAGACGATAGTTTGAAAAAAAAGAGGTAGAAATGAGATATATAGCAGGATAAATTAAATCCCGCCCACTCCCTCCTCCTCCTCTAGGTTTTAGTAATTACGTTGTTTGACCGGCGGCGGCGTGGAGCATCCAGGAGGGGGTGAATGACGTCAGGCTGAGTGAGGGGGGGGGTTCTGTTACGTCCCCCCGCCTCATGTTAATTATCTTTTGTTTGGGGCGCCGTCTCTGTAATGAAAACCTTGAATCTCCACGTTGGAGGTTGTCATGAGTACATCATCAGATCAATAATGAATGAAACACACATTAAGTCGATTAAATTACGACTATTAATACGACACTTTTTGATGCGGCGCCTAAAAGTCATTACAAAATCCATCGTATTTGCGGAAATAAGCGTTTTTTTTCGGGTTTTTTTTCATTTTGGAAGACTTGCTGTGAGATACAAGCTCCCGCCGTGCAATAAAGCAGCCATTAGTGGTCCGAATCCTAATTTTATATTCATCTTTGTCCCTGAAACAGTTTTAAGACGGTCGTAATTCTCGCCGTCGGAGTTAGCGCGCCGCCCGCTCCATTAGTTTACCGCTCCGCCCGGGCCTCCTCTCGCAGAACATACACAACCAGCGGGCGCCGGCGGTGGCTTACGCCGTCGTAAATCCTCCCGCCGCCTTCATCTTCCTCGCCACGGAAGGAGGCGTGTCACGGTGAGTAAGCCAAACAAGATGGCCTCCGTCGGAAGGCTAGAGGCATCAACATTACAGTGGGGCCAAAAAGTATTTAGTCAGCCAGCGATTGTGCAAGTTCTCCCACTTCAAATGATGACAGAGGTCTGTCATTTTCATCATAGGTACACTTCAACTGGGAGAGACAGAATGTGAGAAAACAATCCAGGAATTCACATTGTAGGAATTTTATGCAAATATAAAGAAAAGCCTGTCGTGAAAGATGAGTTTCACAAGAAAAACGTCACATTTTTGGCAGTATTATAATAAAAGTCATGTTTTTACTCAACGCAAAGTAAAATTTGACAAAAAAACGGACAATGTGTGCAATAATATGATAAAAAATGGAATTTTACTCAATGACAGTGACAATTTTACAAGAAAAAAGCTTAAATGTTGGCGATGAAAAGAGTCCTAGTTTAAATAGAAAAAAGTCACAATTTTACAAGAAAATTTTACAATTTTGGCTATTTTATGAAATAATCATCCGAACTTTGCTATGGCAAAATTATGACAAAAAGTCACATTTTTACTCCAAATATTTCGCTGTTTTTACAAGAACAACAAAAAAATTGGCAATATCGTGATACAAGTCAGAATTTTATATGACATACAGTGGGGCAAAACAGTATTTAGTCAGCCAGCGATTGTGCAAGTTCTCCCACTTCAAATGATGACAGAGGTCTGTCATTTTCATCATAGGTACACTTCAACTGGGAGAGACAGAATGTGGGAAAAGAAATCCAGGAATTCACATTGTAGGAATTTTAAAGAATTTATTTGTAAATGATGGTGGAAAATAAGTATTTGGTCAACCATTCAAAGGAGGTTTTGGCTCCAAATCTCAGGATACATGGCCCCATTCATTCTTTCCTTAACACGGATCAATCGTCCTGTCCCCTTAGCAGAAAAACAGCCCCAAAGCATGATGTTTCCACCCCCATGCTTCACAGTAGGTATGGTGTTCTTGGGATGCAACTCAGTATTCTTCTTCCTCCAAACACCACCAGTTGAGTTTATACCAAAAAGTTCTATTTTGGTTTCATCTGACCACATGACATTCTCCCAATTCTCTGCTGTATCATCCATGTATCCATTTTGGTATAAACTCAACTCCTCGTGTTTGGAGGAAGAAGAATACTGAGTTGCATCCCAAGAACACCATACCTTTTTTATATACCGGTATATAGATTTATTTATTAAAGCTAAATTGAGCAAATTGGCTATTTCTGGCAATTTATTTAAGTGTGTATCAAACTGGTAGCCCTTCGCATTAATCAGTACCCAAGAAGTACATCTTGTTTCAAAAAGGTTGGTGGCACCTGCTCTAACCACTGAGTCGTGGTTATACATGCCCGCTACCACCAAACTTCACCCCCCGTCTCCCGAATTCGGAGGTCTCAAGGTTGGCAAGTATGCGCTCCAGGCCATGAGAGGACTTTGACCTCTGGTGCAACTTGAATCCGTCGATTGGTATGTGTTTGTTTGGCATTAAATGTTGGTGGAGGGAAAGGCTGGATGCAAATATAGCTACAAATGAGGCATAATGATGCAATATGTACATACAGCTAGCCTAAATAGCATGTTAGCATCGATTAGCTTGCAGTCATGCCGTGAGCAAATATGTCTGATTAGCACATAAGTCAATAACATCAACAAAACTCACCTTTGTGATTTTGTTGACTTTATCGTTGGAAATGCATCTGCTTTGAGTGTTGCAGGATATCCACACATCTCTGTGCCATCTCTGTTGTAGCATTGCTATCGTCGGTAAAGAATGCAGAACAAACGAGGGATTTTCGCAATTTTTGACCACTGGTGCAACTTGAATCCGTTGATTGGTATGTGTTTGTTTGGCATTAAATGTGGGTGGATGCAAATATAGCTACACATGTACATACAGCCAGCCTAAATAGCATGTTAGCATCGATTAGCTTGCAGTCATGCCGTGAGCAAATATGTCTGATTAGCACATAGGTCAATAATATCAAGAAAACTCACCTTTGTGATTTTGTTGACTTTATCGTTGGAAATGCATCTGCTTTGAGTGTCGCAGGATATCCACACATCTCTGTTGTAGCATCGCTATCGTCGGTAAAGTGTGCTGAACAAACGAGGGACTTTCGCATTTTTTGACCAATGGTGCAACTTGAATCCGTCGATTGGTATGTGTTTGTTTGGCATTAAATGTGGGTGGAGGGAAAGGCTGGATGCAAATATGGCTACAAATGAGGCATAGTGATGCAATATGTACATACAGCTAGCCTAAATAGCATGTTAGCATCGATTAGCTTGCCGTGACCATTGATATGTCTGATTAGCACACTCCCCTGATGGTGTTGTTACACCTCCGACAACACACCGACGAGGCATGATGTCTCCAAGGTACGGAAAACAGTCGAAAAAACGGAAAATAACAAAGCTGATTTGACTTGGTGTGTGTAATGTGTTTGAGAAAATGGCGGCTTGCTTCCTGTTGTAACGTCACGGGTGAAAGGTCATTGCTCCGACAAGCGAACAATTGAAAGGCGTTGCAATCGCCAAATTCACCCTTTTAGAGTTCGGAAATCGGTTCAAAAAACATATGGTCTTTTTTCTGCAACAAGAAGGTATATATTGACTAGGGATGCACCGAAATGAAAATTTGTGGCCGAAGCCGAAGCCGAATAAAATTTAAACGCTTGGCCGAAGGCCGAATACCAAATACCGAATAATGAATGCAGTTTTTCACAATTTTTTAAATATTGCATAAATAGCCTAGAATGAATATTTACACGTTTTTCAAATAAAGTTATTTTTTATTGAATATTGACATTTTTTTAATATTCCAGTAGCCTTTGCTTTTCAAAAAAAGCACAAAGTTTTTCATTTATATTAGGCCTTCAAACAAAACATGCATTCCAAAAAAAAATTAAGTGCATTAAAGTGGATAAACCCACAACAAATGAATTATTGTCCTTTTGGCAAAAGTCTGCTTAGCCACAGTAGATATGCTAATAATGTAAACAGAAGGCTCAAGTAAATCTCAATAAGTGTGTGCATGTAACCTCATACACTTATACAGGTAGCCTACACAACAGGCTAATAATGTAAACAGAAGGCTCAAGTAAATCTCAATAAGTGTGTGCTTGTAACCTCATACACTTATACAGGTAGCCTACACAACAGGCTAATAATGTAAACAGAAGGCTCAAGTAAATCTCAATAAGTGTGTGCATGTAACCTCATACACTTATACAGGTAGCCTACACAACAGGCTAATAATGTAAACAGAAGGCTCAAGTAAATCTCAATAAGTGTGTGCTTGTAACCTCATACACTTATACAGGTAGCCTACACAACAGGCTAATAATGTAAACAGAAGGCTCAAGTAAATCTCAATAAGTGTGTGCTTGTAACCTCATACACTTATACAGGTAGCCTACACAACAGGCTAATAATGTAAACAGAAGGCTCAAGTAAATCTCAATAAGTGTGTGCTTGTAACCTCATACACTTATACAGGTAGCCTACACAACAGGCTAATAATGTAAACAGAAGGCTCAAGTAAATCTCAATAAGTGTGTGCTTGTAACCTCATACACTTATACAGGTAGCCTACACAACAGGCTAATAATGTAAACAGAAGGCTCAAGTAAATCTCAATAAGTGTGTGCTTGTAACCTCATACACTTATACAGGTAGCCTACACAACAGGCTAATAATGTAAACAGAGGCCCCACTAAATCTCAATAAGTGTGTGCATGTAACCTCATACACCTATACAGGTAGCCTACACAACAGGCTAATAATGTAAACAGAAGGCTCAAGTAAATCTCAATAAGTGTGTGCATGTAACCTCATACACTTATACAGGTAGCCTACACAACAGGCTAATAATGTAAACAGAAGGCTCAAGTAAATCTCAATAAGTGTGTGCTTGTAACCTCATACACTTATACAGGTAGCCTACACAACAGGCTAATAATGTAAACAGAAGGCTCAAGTAAATCTCAATAAGTGTGTGCTTGTAACCTCATACACTTATACAGGTAGCCTACACAACAGGCTAATAATGTAAACAGAAGGCTCAAGTAAATCTCAATAAGTGTGTGCTTGTAACCTCATACACTTATACAGGTAGCCTACACAACAGGCTAATAATGTAAACAGAAGGCTCAAGTAAATCTCAATAAGTGTGTGCTTGTAACCTCATACACTTATACAGGTAGCCTACACAACAGGCTAATAATGTAAACAGAAGGCTCAAGTAAATCTCAATAAGTGTGTGCTTGTAACCTCATACACTTATACAGGTAGCCTACACAACAGGCTAATAATGTAAACAGAGGCCCCACTAAATCTCAATAAGTGTGTGCATGTAACCTCATACACTTATACAGGTAGCCTACACAACAGGCTAATAATGTAAACAGAGGCCCCACTAAATCTCAATAAGTGTGTGCTTGTAACCTCATACACTTATACAGGTACACAACATTGTAACCTCATACACTTATACAGGTACACAACATATCCCAACGTCACTACACGTTGGTTGATTGCGTCACCGCGTCAAAAACTTGCGTCACACGCCACTATTCTGCCTTGTTTTTAACTCATTCCACCGAAGGCCGAATGTGGCTTTTTATGCCATATTCGGCCGAATACATTCGGTTACCGATTAATCGGTGCATCCCTAATATTGACGCTTACATAGGTCTGCTGATAATGGCACGTCATCCCTGTGTGTGTGTGTGTGTGTGTGTGTGTGTGTGTGTGTGTGTGTGTGTGTGTGTGTGTGTGTGTGTGTGTGTGTGTGTGTGTGTGTGAGTGTGTGTGTGAGTGAGTGAGTGAGTGAGTGAGTGAGAGGAAGTTTCCAAACTGCCGAAACAATGTCATTGCACGTTTGCCAACAGTGTCGTGGGCGTAATGTGCTACTTGCCATGCCTGCCCGGGTGTCGCAGATGGAAATCAGGGTGGGGAAAATTGCCGCTAACTACTCAATTACGCCGCGCGATGGCACGGGTGACCCCGCTCGGCGGAGGTGGCGAGGCGCAGGCCAATCACGTCCGCCGAGCAGCATTAAATGAGAACAGGGGAAAAGAGGACAATTGTACATATCCATGGAGGGGAAGACGTTTGAATTAGCCTTCCGATGCTCTGGCTTCATCTCGGACAATTAAGTGCGGCGACGGGGTCCGGGCGGCGTGGCGCAAACCTGCTTTAAAAGCCGGCTCTGTCCTTTGATTGTCAATTGGACAATTAAAGGGACACAATGACGATATTGTCCATTAGTCTTGGAATAATTAAAGGCACATCAACATATCAGCCTGGTGAAAAACACCCTCACACAAAAAAAGAACCCTAATAATCTCAAAGTTTTATGCAAGAATTTCACACAAAGCGTGCAAAAAAAATGATTTTGTCAGGTGTGTACCTGACAGTTTGGTCATGTTTTAGTTTGTCTTCTGTTTGTCTTATTTCCGGTCAGCGCTCTTATTTTGTCTTTATGTCCGGCTGTTATCCCTGAGTGTTTTTTCCCCTCAGTTGTAGCTGATTGACACGGGGCCACACCTGGTGTCAATCAGCCAGGGGCTATTTAGACCTGCTTGTTCCTCTACTCTGGGCTGGATTATTTGTCAGCACTACCTGTCAATGTCGTTATTACTTATTGTTCTAGCTGTCAATCAATCAATCAATACATCAATGTTTATTTATATAGCCCTAAATCACCAGTGTCTGCACAAACCACAACGACATCCTCGGTAGAGCCCACATAAGGACAAGGAAAACTCAACCCAGTAGGATGTCAGAGACAGTGACAATGATGACTATGAGAAACCTTGGAGAGGACCGCATATGTTGGCACTCAGGTGAGCCGGTATAGGCGTAATAGGATCAAACTTTCTTCTTCTTGTTCTAGCAGCCGCATTTTGTACCAATTGTAATCTTTTAATGCTGTACCTGGGGAGACCCCAAAATAATACATTACAGTAATCGAGGCGAGACATAACAAACGCATGGATAATGATCTCAGCGTCGTTAGTGGACAAAATGGAGCGGATTTTATCGATATCACGGAGATGAAAGAAAGCCATTTTAGTAATATTCTTAATGTGTGACTCAAAGGAGAGAGTTGGGTGGAAGATAATACCCAGATTCTTTACCGAGTCGCCTTGTTTAATTGTTTGGTTGTCAAATGTTAAAGTTGTATTATTAAATAGAGGTCGGTGTCTAGCAGGACCGATAATCAGCATTTCCGTTTTTTTGGCGTTGAGTTGCAAAAAGTTAGCGTTTTACTTTTGTTCACTCTGCTCATGCCACGGTCCCTACGTGTCACAGTAAGTGTTTTTGTTCATAGCCAAGTTTGTTCTCCGCCTTGTGCGCGCCTTTTGTTTGTACCCTTTTGTTTGGTTTTGCGTTACTGTTAAATTAAATCATGTTTTCTTACACAATGCCTGCCGCCTTCTCTGCATCTAGGGGTTCGTCAACAAAACAATGTGACAGAATAATCCTGCTCAGATAGAAAAGTACAACTTCAGCAGAATTGATAATAACTTCAGCAACGGCCCTTAAACATAAGAGTTGTGTGATAGCTTACACATAATTATTCTAACACATTTGCTTCTGTATCATAACCAGGTAATTAATGTTTTGAAGTACAAAACTTACTTTTAGCCCATTTAAACAAAATACATCGGAAAAGCGGCCATTTTGGAAGGCACCAGTGTCGTCTTTCTTCTGCGTTCTCGGCCACTATCACGCTTTGGATCGGCGTAATGTTTCACATTTAACTGGATGTTTGCGCCGCACGCCATGTGTTTACCCAGCAGGGAAAGATGATCTCCATGCGGCGGCGGCGGCGGAAAGTGTAACGCAATTACGTGATTTATTTTCCACACGTCGCCTCCCTGGGTTACACGCGGGAGACATTCAAAACCGCGGTGCGTAATTGTTTTTTCTCTCGCGCACGCAGAAGCTTACCGAAGACACGTTTTTGGCGCGGGGAACTTGAGAAGCGCATTTGTTTAGAGTTTCAAAGGAAGCCGGAGCCCGGCGGCGGCTCACGGCGGTTTCTCCTGACAGCTGCGAGTCAGATGATCCCGCCTCCTTGTCATGTTTGGCTCTGACGGAATGGACAGCGTCCGCGAGGCTGTAATCAGCGTAGACCACAGTTTAAGGCCTGACGTGTTCCTCGCCGTCGCCGAGGGTTCACATGTGTTTACTTTGCGCTCGCTTTGACGACTACTGGCGGACTCCCTGCTCGCTTATCTCATCCCCCGTCCTGGACTCGGCGCTTGCAGACTACTACTTTGCAGTTGTTCCTGGAAGCTGATAGTCAAATGACAGACGCAGCAGTTTTATCAGAACAACTTAATGCAGAGATGTCAAAGTGCTTTTCACTGAGGGCCACATCGCACTTGTGTTTGGCCCCAGAGGGCCACTTCTAACAACGAACACTATTAATACACAACGTTTTTAATGCATTTTTAAAACCAAAATTAAAAAACTAATGTAAGGTAAGTTGCAATAATTTCACCTCAAAATGTAGTGTATATTACTGTAAATGGAAAAACAGTACTGCTGTTTTTATGCTAAATAAAAAGTTGCCAGAATTTGACTGTAAAATGTATTTATTTATTTAATTTTTTTAACTATTAAAAAAAACAAAAACTGAGGTAATATTTTGGCACCTGTGCTGCCAGTTTGTTTTTAACAACTGTACATTTGTGGGTGTATTACGGCAGTGGTCCCCAACCTTTTTGTATCCGCGGACCGGTCAACGCTTAATAATTTGTCCCGCGGCCCGGGGGGGTGTCCTTTTTTCTTCTTTTTTTTTTTTCTTATTTGTCATGAAAAAGGGAGTTTTTTGTGGTTGGTGCACTATTTGTAAGTGTATATTGTGTTTTTTGTGTTGATTAAATAAAAAAAATTGTTTATTTTATTTTATTTTTTTTCTTTATAAAAAATTATTCTGGTCCCCAACCACCGCGGCACGGTGGTTGGGGACCACTGTATTACAGTAAAGGCCAAAATGGCACCACAGTCATTAATTTAGAGAAAAATGCTGTAAAAAACACAGTGAATTTCATAATTTTGCCAAATCTATTGCTACTTTTACATTGCACAATTTGATAGTTAACTTGCTTTGAAATGATGATTATTAGTAGTATTTATTTATATTTGAAAATTGGTTTGAATGTTTGAGAATATATTTTTGCATAATTAGACAATATTTAAGTTAACATAATTTGCGATTACATGGAGTAGAAAGAAAGGTTGCATTTAGTCCAAAAAGGTACAATACTTTATTAATAGATATTATTTCCAGGCTTTTGGGAGCCAAACCCTCAGGCTTGTGACCTAAATTTGCGTGTGTCCGCCTTTGTAGTCGATAAGCTTGTTATTTTTCTCGATCTTCTTGGAACGGGACAGTCATCCTCCGCTGTTGCCATTTCTAATAAAAGAGTAGTGTAAAGTTCTTACTTATATCTGTCAGTAAACTCGCCGTGAAAGTGCTAAAACATACTGGTGTAGTGAGTTTACATTATTCTCCCGAGGAACTTTAGTTATTAAAGAGTTCTGGTCGGACATTTTTTTGGCACCCATGCTGCCAGTTTGTTTGTTTTTACCGCAAATCAACAAGTGTAGATTTTTCGGTGTATTACTGTAAATGTCAAAAAGGCACCACAGTTTATTACAGTAAAAAAAGTACTGTAAAACACAGTAAATTTCACAATTTTTACCATGAAATCTATTGCTACTTTTACATTGCGCAATTTTATTTGAATCATTATCATTATTAGTATTTATTTCTATTTAAAAAATGGTTTGAATATTTCTGAATATATTTTTTGCATAACAAGACAATATTTAAGTTAACATAATTTGTGATTACATGAACTACATAGATTTTATCCTCCCAAAATAGAAAGTACAAAAAGTTACAGTACTTAATTGATACATATTATTTACAGGCTTTTGAGGGCCAAATCAAATGTAGAGTTTGAAACCTGTGACCCACAGGTAAATTTGCGTGCTTCCGCCTTTGTAGTCGTCGTCGATAAGCTTCTTCTTTTTCTCTATTTTCTTATTATGGGACTGTTGATCTATATTTGGGATCTGCATGAATCCTGAAAAATTGCACGCGTCCGCCTTTGTAGTCTGTGTCGACACCGTAGTAGTCCATAAGCTTCTTATTTTCCTCTATCTTCTTGTTATGGGACATTCATCCTCTGGTGTTGCCATTTCTAATATAAAGTAGTGTAAAGTTCTTACTTATATCTGTCATTAAACTCGCCATGAAAGCACTAAAACTTACCGATGTGGTATGTTTACATTATCCACCCAAGGAAATTTAGTTTTTCACGGGACACATTTCGGGCCTTGTTGTTGCACCAGTGAGCCACGGATGAGGAGCTTTTGCTCCTTTATTGATTGAAATAAAGTCCGAATGTCATTAAAACAGTTAGCTCCATCTTTTGACACTTCTCTCACTCCTGTCCTTGCACGCTACACCGCTACAACAAAGATGACCGGGAGAAGACACCGTCGTAGGTGAGCCACGTAAATAAGACCGCCCACAAAAAGCGACTTGAAGACATACTTGCCAACCTTGAGACCTCCGATTTCGGGATGTGGGGGGTGTGGTTGGGAGCGGGGCGTTGTTGGGTGCGTGGTTAAGAGGGGAGGATTACATTTACAGCTATTCATCCATCAATTTCCTACCGCTTATTCCCTTTGAGGGCGCTGGTGCCTATCTCAGCTACAATTGGGCGGAAGGCGGGGTACATCCTGGACAAGTCGCCACCTCATCGCAGTATGTGTAAAAATCTTTATTTATAATTGAATCACTTGTTTATTTTTCAGCAAGTTTTTAGTTATTTTTATATCTTTTTTTCCAATTAGCTCAAGAAAGACCACTACAAATGAGCAATATTTTGCACTGTTACACAATTAAATTAATCAGGAACTGATGACATAGTGCTGTATTTTACTTCTTTATCTTTTTTTTTTCAACCAAAAATGCTTTGCTCTGATTAGAGGGTACTTGAATTCGAAAAATGTTCACAGGGGGTACATCACTGAAAAAAGTTTGAGAACCACTTCTCTAAAAGCCGTAGATGTTATTGTCACATATGCATGTACAGTAGATGGCAGTATTGTCCTGTTTAAGAGTGTCACAACATTGCTGTTTACGGCAGACCAACTGCTTTATGGTAGACTGCTGTTGTTGTGTGTTGTTGCTGGACGGCGAGGACGTTAATGAAACTGCCTAACAATAAACCCACATTAGAAACCAAGAAGTCGCCCTCGATCATTCTACAGTTATAACGTCATTGGGCAGGCACTCTGTTTATATTGCGGGAAAGCGGACGTGAAAACAGGCTGTCCACACGTCACTCGGGTCCGCATGGAGCTGGAGGGGGCGTGGCCTCCAGCTCTGCCTGAATTTCGGGAGATTTTCGGGAGAAAATTTGTCCTGGGAGGTTTTCGCGAGAGGCGCTGAATTTCGGGAGTCTCCCGGAAAATTCGGGAGGGTGGCAAGTATGCTGGAAGATGATCCGTAAAACATCATCTAAGCAACATTTTGACCAAAGAACCTCCATCACATGTTATGTAGACCACAAGGAAGTGTTTTACATTTAGAAAAAAATCTAGATATGACCCCTTTAATGCGCCCTTTTTTATGAAAAAAGACCCAAAGTGCGCCCTATGGTCCGGAAATATGGTATATTAATTCAATATTCATCATAGTTACTTTACATGCAGTCGGCTTTCGGGCCCCCCGGCTACTTTTTTTTTTTTTTTTAGCCCAATGCGGGCCCCCAAGTCAAAAAGTTGAATTTAATAGACATATTCCCACATCTGCAGGCATATTCGGGCCTGAAAGGACACAAAATAGTTTCAGTAATGTCACAGATTGAGTCTCCCGCCTATGCATCATCACTGGAGGGGCTAAACACACACACTTTTTTTTTTTTTTTTTCCATATGCAAAATGTGTCAAACATCAAAACATTTCCATCATTAAAACGCTCACCATTTGTGGCCTTTGGAGAACATCTAGTGGATTTAAACCCCAACGCCCCCCTCGCCATCTCTCCTCTCCATCCATCCTCCCGGAGTGCAAAACAAAGAGCGCCATTAGTTCTTTATAGTAACGGAACGTCTTCCCAAGGTTCCGCGGGAGGACCTACCTTTTGGGATCAATTATGTGGCCACGGGCTCTTTTTTAGAAAAAGGAAGAAGGAAAAAAAAAAAGCCGTACCTGATTAAAACCCTGCCCGTTTCCCAAGGTCCCTTTGTGCCTTGGCGCCCTCGCCACCGCTATTTATTAGCATATTGTCTTTTTAAAGGTCATTGTCTGTTGTGCGCGACCCCGCTCCGTCCTCGCCATTGTTCCGCCGCTCCAGCTTGAGAGGCGCGAGAGAAACTTGTGCATTTATTTTTTTTTTTTCACCTCCCACGATGCAACAGGAGGGTCATTGTTGTTGGTTTTGTTTGTACGCCGCCGCAAAAAAGATGGCAGCTTGTCCGACATCGCCACTCATCTGAGGAAGATGGAAGGCGGTCGGGTCCGCGCTGAATGCCGTCTCCCTGCAGACGCCATTAGAGCTTCCTGGGAGGGAGGGGGCGCCACTGAGCAACATTTTTTAAAAAGGGAAGAAGAAGTGGTCTTTATAAGCCACTTGATGTCTTTCCGACCTTTTAAAGGTCTCAATTTAACCTCCACTTCTACTTTAGCATGTGGAGTCTTTGGCAGGAAGTCTCATGAAATCGCCATATTTGGCGTGAGATTGTTGCTGTTTGCTTGCAGAAAACCAAGCCCAAAACCAGTGTTTACACATATAAATGGAGAATAAAAACAGAATGTAATGATTTGCAAAACCCTCTCACGGACGTCACGCATGGGACGGTTTACAAACCCCGTTTCCATATGAGTTGGGAAATTGTGTTAGATGTAAATATAAACAGAATATAGATGGAAAATTGGATGATCTCGGGCCCAGAGAAGCCGGCGGCGTTTCTGGATGTTGTTGATAAACGGCTTTGGCTTTGCATAGTAGAGCTTCAACTTGCACTTACAGATGTAGCGACAAACTGTATTTAGTGACAGTGGTTTTCTGAAGTGTTCCTGAGCCCATGTGGTGATATCCTTTAGAGATTGATGTCAGTTTTTGATACAGTGCCATCTGAGGGATGGAAGGTCACGGTCATTCAATGTTGGTTTCCGGCCATGCCGCTTACGTGGAGTGATTTCTTCAAATCCTCTGAACCTTTTGATGATATTATGGAGCGTAGATGTTGAAATCCCTAAATTTCTTGCAATTGCACTTTGAGAAACGTTGTTCTTAAACTGTTTGACTATTTGCTCACGCAGTTGTGGACAAAGGGGTGTACCTCGCCCCATCCTTTCTTGTGAAAGACTGAGCATTTTTTGGGAAGCTGCTTTTATACCCAATCATGGCACCCACCTGTTCCCAATTAGCCTGCACACCTGTGGGATGTTCCAAATAAGCGTTTGATGAGCATTCCTCAACTTTATCAGTATTTATTTCCACCTTTCCCAACTTCTTTGTCACATGTTGCTGGCATCAAATTCTAAAGTTAATGATTATTTGCAACAACAAAAAAATGTTAACAGTTTGAACATCAAATATGTTGTCTTTGTAGCATATTCAACTGAATATGGCTTGAAAAGGATTTGCAAATCATTGTATTCTGTTTATATTTACATCTAACACAATTTCCCAACTCATATGGAAACAGTGTTTGTACTCAGAATGAATTGTTTTAGCTGTATTGTAAAACTTACAAAACAGAACAGCACTTCTACTTCCAGTTCAAACAGCAAGGAATAATCAATCGTGTTCACCCAGCTGCATCTGCAGTGAGAGAACTCGTCCGAAAAATGATGATGTAGCAAAAAACAAAAAAAACACACACTTTTTAGTGTCGTTGCCTGTTTGTTGGTTTCAAACTATTTGCATGATGGCGGTGGGTGAAGAAAACTCCCCGAATTAGCCGCAACATTTTATAAGCCGCAGGGTTCAAAGCGTAGGAAAAAAAAATAGCGGCTTATACAAAAACACAAAACTAGTTAAGTTGGCACGTTGTGTAAATGGTAAATAAAAACAAAATACAATGATTTGCAAACCCTCCTACAGACGTCACACATATATGAGTTGTTTTAGTTGTATTGTAAAACTTACAAATGGTGAGAAGACAGAACAGCAGTTCTACTTCCAGTTCAAACATCGGGGAATACTTGATCGCGTTCACCCGGCTGCAAAAAACACACACAATTTTTAGTGTCTTTGCCTGTTTGTTTGTTTCAAACTATTTGCATGATGGCGATGGGCGACGAATAATCCCCGAATTAGCCGCAACATTTTATAAGCCGCAATGTTCAAAGCGTAGGGAAAAAAAAAACAGCGGCTTATACAAAAACCCAAAAGCAGTGAAGTTGGCACGTTGTGTGAATGGCAAATAAAAACACAATACAATGATTTTCAAATGATTTTCACTGCAAAGACAAGATATTTAATGTTCAAATTAAGAAACTTTGTTTTTTTTTAGCAAATAATCATTAACTTTGAATTTAACATATTGCAAAAAAGTTGGCACGGGGTCATTTTTACTAGGTGGGGATTGAACCAATGACCCTCAGGTTGCGCACGGCCACTCTTCCACTGCACCACGCCGTCCCAGTAAATGTTTGGGAACCTCGGAGACCAATTTTTTGAAGCTTTTCAAGTGGAATTCTTTCCCATTCTTGCTTGACGTCCAACTTAAGTTGTTCAACAGTCTCTGTTGTGCTATTTTAGGCTTCATAATACACCACACATTGTCCATGGGAGACAGGTCTGGACTGCAGGCAGGCCAGGAAAGTACCCACGCTCTTTTATTATGAAGCCCCGCTGTTTTAACTTGGCATTGTCTGAAATAAGCAGGGGCGTCCATGATAACGTTGCTTGGATGACAACATATGTTGTTCCAAAAGCTGTATGTACCTTTCAGCATTAATGGTGCCTTCACAGATGTGTAAGTTACCCATGGGCACTAATACACCCCCATACCATCACACATGTGTAAGTTACCCATGCCTTGGGCACTAATACACCCCCATACCATCACACATGTGTAAGTTACCCATGCCTTGGGCACTAATACACCCCCATACCATCACACATGTGTAAGTTACCCATGCCTTGGGCACTAATACACCCCCATACCATCACACATGTGTAAGTTACCCATGCCTTGGGCACTAATACACCCCCATACCATCACACATGTGTAAGTTACCCATGTCTTGGGCACTAATACACCCCCATACCATCACAGATGCTGAATTTTCATGTCTGGGGTGTTCGCATCTTACTGCGGGGTCGTTCTTCCAGGATACAGAGGGACAACTCCGGACAAGGCGTGCAGGTAGGAACATGATTTATTCCTGAAAAATCCAACGGGTAGCAAAAACAGACCACAAGCAAAAGGAAAGCGTGCCAATTAAACGGGAAGCTAAGGCGAGACTTAGCGCAGGAATCAAAAAACATAGGGAACAAGGAATTTACCCAACCTAACTGTTGCATGTAGCAAATGATGAAGCCAGACTGAGCGAGGCCGGCTAGGTGAAAAAATAGCTCTCAGATTAGTGGTTGATAACAGCTTAGCATGCCGACCACTAACCAGAGGCAGGTGAACCCACAGAAACCAAAACAAACCCAGAAGTGCACAAACAGGAACTAAGGGAGTCGAAAACTAACAGCACATAACAAAACATGGTTTCGGTGAACGGATCATGACAAAAAAAATCCGGATGGTTCTTTTCCTTTTTGTTCCGGACGTCCACAGTTTCCAAAAACTATTTGAAATGTGGACTGGTCAGACCACAGAACACCTTTCCACTTTGCATCAGTCCATCTTAGATGAGCTCGGGTTGAGCAAAGCTGGAGGCTGGGTGTTGTTGATAAATGGTTTTGGCTTTGAAAGTAGAGTTTTAACTTGCATTTAAAGATGTAGCAATGAACTGTAGTTACTGAGAGTGGTTTTCTGAAGTGTTCCTGAGCCCGTGTGGTGATATCCTTTACACACTGAAATCGCTTTTTGATGCAGAGATTGGAGGTCCCTAATATCATCGCTTACATGCAGCTGTTTTTCCAGATTCTCTGAACCTTTTGATGATATTACAGACCGTAGATGGTGATATCCCTAAATTCCCTGCAATAGCTAGTTGAAAAAATGTTGTTCTTAAACTGTTCGACAATTTGCTCGTGCATTTGTTGACAAAGTGGTGACCTTATTTGTGAATGACTGAGCATTTCATGGAAGTTGCTTTTATAGCCAATCATGGCACCCACCTGTTCCCAAATAGCCTGCACACCGGTGGGATGTTTTCCAAATAAGCGTTTGATGAGCATCCCTCAACATTCTCAGTCTCTTTGCCAGATGTGCCAGCTTTTTTGAAACATTGCGCATGCATCCAATTCCAAATGAGCTAATATTTGCAAAAAAATAACAAAGTTTAGAAGTTGGAATTTGAAATATATTTGTCAGAGTTAGTTTGTGACGAACCCCAAGATACAGAGAAGGAGGCAGGCATAAAATAGGTAAACATGATTGAATTAAAATACTAGAACAAGAAGAAACAAAAAGGGTACTAACAAAAAGCGCGCACGAGGCGGATAAACAGCTAAAAGAGCTAGCATGGGAGCTGGAAGAAAACGAGCCTAGCGTGGAAGCTAGCAGGAGAACAAGAACAACCGAGTGGTATAGCTCGGTTGGTAGAGTGGATGTAACAGCAACTTGAGGGTTGCAGGTTCGATTCCCGCTTCCGCCATCCTAGTCACTGCTGTTGTGTCCTTGGGCAAGACACTTTACCCACCTGCTCCCAGTGCCACCCACACTGGTTTAAATGTAACTTAGATATTGGGTTTCACTATGTAAAGCACTTTAAGTCACTAGAGAAAAGCGCTATATAAATATAATTCACTTCACTTCATTTCACAAAAGGGTACTAACAAAAAGCGTGCACGAGGCGGATAAACAACTAAAAGAGCTAGCATGGGAGCAGGAAGAAAACGAGCCTAGCGTGGAAGCTAGCAGGAGAACAAGAACAAACAAAAGGGTACTAACAAAAAGCGTGCACGAGGCGGATAACAAACTAAAACTGCTTGCATGGGAGCTACCAGGAAACAGAAGTATTTACTTGTAGTATGAAAACAAAACGGAAGCAGGGAACAAAAGACAGTCAGCTACCGAAATATAGCTTACCGCTACGCTGCAATGACACAACACGACAGGCGCGACAATAATCCAGCACTGACTGGACGAGAAAACAGGTCTAAATAGGAGCGGGCTGATTGACGCCAGGTGTGGCCAGGTGCCAATCAGCTGCAGCTGAGGGGAAACAGCGCTCAGGGAGAAAGACAAACAAACTGTCTGGTGCAAGCCTGACAATATTGTCTTTGTAGTTTATTCAATTGAATATAAGTTGAAAAGGATTTGCAAATGATTATATTGTGTTTTTATTTAGCATTTACACAACGTGCCAACTCCACCGGTTCTGGGCTTTGTATGAGGCTGGTAATTAGGAAGGAAGTGTGACCGCAATAGAGCGTGAAAAATGCGGAGGCCAGCAACTGCGGCACGTCCGGCGAGACATCGAGTGACGGCACAATCCTTTAAATTCTCCTTTTTTGGAGCAAAAGTGCCGCTTTGGCAGATGTGAAGAGAGGCGAGGACGTACTTTGATGGTGCAGACGGGGAGAAGATTCTGCTTTTGCATCACGCTGTTAAGAATAGGACTTTTCTGGACTGCATCTGTGTGAAAGGACACACACGACTACTATAGTGTGTGTGTGTGTGTGTGTGTGTGTGTGTGTGTGTGTGTGTGTGTGTGTGTGTGTGTGTGTGTGTGTGTGTGTGTGTGTGTGTGTGTGTGTGTGTGTGTGTGTGTGTGTCACTCCAGGCATCCAGCCATATCTGACTTTGATTAATTGGCCTGGCATCCCTCAGTCTTGACAGGAAGCTACAGGACATCAGGAGTGAGACGTCTCTCTCTTTTTTTCCCTTCTTTTTTTCCCCCACCTCTTCTCCCGTCTCCGTGCTGACTGTCAGCAGGTGAAGACCACTCAAGTCGCTCAGGTGGAGAAAGTACATTGTTGTTTTATATAACAACTTTTTTATTTTTAGTTTTTTTTATTTTAACAAGGAATTAAAGAAACAGTAAGGGGACTGGAGATTCTGTTTGAGGTGTCCTGCCTGGTCCACCGTCATCAAAGGCACCCTGACTTAAACGAGTTGAAAAACTTATTGGGGTGTTACCATTTAGTGGTCAATTGTACGGGATATTTCTACTGATAAAAGTTTCAATCAATCAATCCAAAACTCTTAAAGGCAGCCTCTCAATCAGAGGTGTCTTGTGTGGCCATTTTTTTAATTGTTAGCATTCTAATCTTAGCATGCTATTTTTGGGGGGGCCAATTTAGCACAAAAAAAACTTTCAGTAACTACAGTTCGTCATCTGCAAGTGCAAGTGCAAGTTAAACTCTACTATGCACAGCGAAAGCCATTTATCAACAACACCCAGAAACGCCGTTGGCTTCACTGGGCCCGGGCTCAACATGTGACATCAGTGTACTACTGTTCGTCATCTGCAAAGGCAAGTTAAAACTGTACTATGCAAAGCAGAAGCCATTTATCAACTACACCCAGAAACGCCGTTGGCTTCGCTGGGCCCGGGCTTAAAAAGTGACATCAGTGTACTACAGTTCCTCATCTGCAAGTGCAAGTTCAAGTTAAAACTCTACTATCCAAAGCGAAAGCCATTTATCAACAACACCCAGAAACGCTGTTGGCTTCGCTGGGCCCGAGCTTAAAAAGTGACATCAGTGTACTACAGTTCCTCATCTGCAAGTGCAAATTCAAGTTAAAACTCTACTATGCAAAGCGGAAGCCATTTATCAACAACACCCAGAAATGCAGTTGGCTTCGCTGGACCCGAGCTCAAAAAGCGACATCAGTGTGTAAAGGATATCTCCACATGGGCTCAGGAACACTTCAGAAAACCACTGTCAGTAACTACAGTTTGTCGCTACATCTGCAAGTGCAAGTTAAAACTCTACTATGTAAAGCCAAACCCATTTATCAAAAACACCCAGAAACGCTGCCGGCTTCGCTGGGCCCGAACTCAAAAAGCAACATCAGTGTGTAAAGGATATCACTACATGGGCTCAGGAACACTTCAGAAAACCACTGTCAGTAACTACAGTTAGTCGCTACATCTGTAAGTGCAAGTTAAAACTATCCAAAGCGAAAGCCATTTATCAACAACACCCAGAATCGTCGACGGCTTCGCTGGAACCAAGATCATCTAAAAGGGACTGATGCAAAGTTCTGTGGTCTGACGTGTCCACATTATAAATAGTTTTTGGAGACTGTGGACACCTTGTCCTCTGGACAAAGAGGAAAAGAACCATAACCACATAATTAATAACTCATAAAAAGAAGTAAAACAGTTTGGTATTACATAACATGTATCGGCATAATTATGGCTACTCTACCAACCGGTTTAGCTCGCTTGGTAGAATCGCTATGCCAGCAACTTGAGGGTTCCAGGCTCGATTCCCGCTTCTGCCATCCTATTTTCCGTTGTGTCCTTGGGCAAGACACTTCCACACTGGTTAAAAAAATGTAACTTAGATATTGGGTTTCACTATGTTAATTGCTTCGAGTCACTAAAGAAAAGGGCTATATAAATATAATTCACTTTACTTCACATAACGGAGTCTTGTTCACGAGTGAGGGAAGCGTGGATGCTGAGGTGGACAGGCGGATCGGTGCGGCGTCCGCAGTAATGTGGACGCTGTATTGATCTGTTGTGGTGAAGAAGGAGCTGAGCCGGAAGGCAAAGCTCTCAATTTACTGGTCGATCTACGTTCCCGTCCTCACCTATGGTCATGAGCTTTGGGTCATGACCGAAAGGATAAGCGGTCGGAATGAGTTTCCTCTCCCTTAGACCTAGGTTGAGAAGCTCTGCCATCCGCTGCTCCTCCACAAAGAGAGGAGCCAGATGGGGTGGTTCGGGCGTCTGGTCAGGATTGGGAGGTATTTAGGGCATGTCCGATCAGTAGGAGGCCACGGGGAAGACCCAGGACACTTTGGATGGACTATGTCTCCCGGCTGGCCTGGGAACGCCTCGGGATCCCCCGGGAAGAGCTGGATGAAGTGGCTGGGGAGAGGGAAGTCTGGGCTTCCCTGCTTAGGCTGCTGCCCCCGTGACCCGACCTCGGATAAGCGGAAGAAGACGGATGGATGGATGGATGGATGGATGGATGGATGCACTTGACATAAAATTGTTCTAAAATAAAATGATCCGGCGATATCCCTCCATGCGTGTCAAAAAATCAATATGGGATATGATACCTGACACCGACTGGTATCAGCGATATCAGTGGCATCATCGTTACTGTGACTTTTCACGACTTTGTTTATCGTAACGATGTGCACGCCCCGACATGTGGTGAACACGCAGGAACAAGTGGCATGTACCACTGCCAAGTGCCCCCCCCCCCCCCGCTGTTTAACCTCGCTCAATGTTCCCGTCTGCTTGAAACAATACTGTGATCCGCGCGTGTAATGGCGCCTTATTAACCCCAATTACCGCAATTAAAACCCCCGCTGCCACCGGGCCCCCTTTCAAGTCTTAATTAATCAGATGGCGGGCGAAGAGGCCGCCGTCCTCTACCAGCCCCTCTTCCTGGGTGGCAGCTGGCACTCTTGCCTCCGCCCTGACCGAACATGTGGCCTCTAAAAAGCACATCTGGCCCAACAGAATGTGGCCCCTCTTTGTTCCTTTGATGCGGCTGTAATGAAAGCGACAAGCCGCCCCACCCCCGCTTGGCACGGTGCCTTGGAACGCTGCCCAGTTTGTTCCTGGCTAATTGCTTAATTGATGCATTGTTTTTACTGATGATACGGATTTGCCCCCCCCTTCTGCTTCCTCCCTGGCGCTGCTGCACACGGATACAAAAGGAATTACACCCTATTAGCGGGACTTAAAACCATTGTGGCGCCTCCCTTAATTGATCCCAACCACTTGATGCCGTGTAAATAACACTGTTCTCCCCCCCTGTGTGCCCCCCGTCTATTCAGCCGCCGAAACACACCATGCCGTACTGCCGACCGGATGCAGGAAGGATTTTATTATACGAAGCCCGAAACCAGTGACGTTGGCACGTCGTGTAAATTGTGATTACAAACCCCGTTTCCATATGAGTTGGGAAATTGTGTTAGATGTAAATATAAACAGAATACAATGATTTGCAAATTATTTTCAAGTCATATTCAGTTGAATATGCTACAAAGACAACATATTTCATGTTCAAACTCATTTTGCAAATAATCATTAACTTTAGAATTTGATGCCAGCAACACATGACAAAGAAGTTGGGAAAGGTGGCAATGAATACTGATAAAGTTGAGGAATGCTCATCAAACACTTATTTGGAACATCCCACAGGTGTGCAGGCTAATTGGGAACAGGTGGGTGCCATGATTGGCTATAAAAGCAGCTTCCATGAAATCCTAAGTAATTCAATCAATCAATCAATGTTTACTTATATAGCCCTAAATCACTAGTGTCTCAAAGGGCTGCACAAACCACTACGACATCCTCGGTAGGCCCACATAAGGGCAAGGAAAACTCACACCCAGTGGGACGTCGGTGACAATGATGACTATGAGAACAATACTGTGATACTGATGACTATGAGAACATATGAGAACATGATACTGTGAAAGATCAATCCACAATGGATCCAACACAGTCGCGAGAGTCCAGTCCAAAGCGGATCCAACACAGCAGCGAGAGTCCCGTTCACAGCGGAGCCAGCAGGAAAAATATCCCAAGCGGAGGCTGATCAGCAGCGCAGAGATGTCCCCAGCCGATACACAGGCGAGCAGTACATGGCCACCGGATCGGACCGGACTCCCTCCACAAAGGAGAGTGGGACATAGAAGAAAAAGAAAAGAAACGGCAGATCAACTGGTCTAAAAAGGGAGTCTATTTAAAGGCTAGAGTATACAAATGAGTTTTAAGGTGAGACTTAAATGCTTCTACTGAGGTGGCATCTCGAACTGTTACCGGGAGGGCATTCCAGAGTACTGGAGCCCGAACGGAAAACGCTCTATAGCCCGCAGACTTTTTTTGGGCTCTAGGAATCACTAATAAGCCGGAGTCGTTTGAAGGCAGATTTCTTGCCAGGACATATGGTACGATACAATCGGCAAGATAGGATGGAGCTAGACCGTGTAGTATTTTATACCTAAGTAGTAAAACCTTAAAGTCACATCTTAAGTGCACAGGAAGCCAGTGCAGGTGAGCCAGTATTGGTATATATGTATGTATATATGTATATAAAGGTATATACAGTATAGGTATATATGTATGTATATAAAGGTATATACAGTATAGGTATATATGTATGTATATATGTATATAAAGGTATATACAGTATAGGTATATATGTATGTATATATGTATATAAAGGTATATACAGTATAGGTATATATGTATGTATATATGTACATAAAGGTATATACAGGGGCTTCACGGTGGCAGAGGGGTTAGTGCGTCTGCCTCACAATACGAAGTTCCTGCAGTCCTGGGTTCAAATCCAGGCTCTGGATCTTTCTGTGTGGAGTTTGCATGTTCTCCCCGTGAATGCGTGGGTTCCCTCCGGGTACTCCGGCTTCCTCCCACCTCCAAAGACATGCACCTGGGGATAGGTTGATTGGCAACACTAAATTGGCCCTAGTGTGTGAATGTGAGTATGAATGTTGTCTGTCTATCTGTGTTGGCCCTGCGATGAGGTGGCGACTTGTCCAGGGTGTACCCTGCCTTCCGCCCGATTGTAGCTGAGATAGGCGCCAGCGCCCCCTGTGACCCCGAAAGGGAATAAGCGGTAGAAAATGGATGGATGGATGGGTATATACAGTATAGGTATATATGTATGTATATATGTATATAAAGGTATATACAGTACAGGCGTAATGTGATCAAACTTTCTTGTTCTTGTCAAAAGTCTAGCAGCTGCATTTTGTACCAACTGTAATCTTTTAATGCTAGACATGGGGAGACCCCAAAATAATACGTTACAGTAGTCGAGGCGAGACGTAACAAACGCATGGATAATGATCTCAGCGTCTTTAGTGGACAGAATGGAGCGAATTTTAGCGATATTGCGGAGATGAAAGAAGGCCGTTTTAGTAACGCTTTTAATGTGTGACTCAAAGGAGAGAGTTGGGTGGAAGATAATACCCAGATTCTTTACCGTGTCGCCTTGTTTAATTGTTTGGTTGTCAAATGTTAGAGTTGTATTATTAAATAGAGTTCGGTGTCTAGCAGGACCGATAATCAGCATTTCCGTTTTTTTGGCGTTGAGTTGCAAAAAGTTAGCGGACATCCATTGTTTAATTTCATTAAGACACGCCTCCAGCTGACTACAATCCGGCGTGTTGGTCAGCTTTAGGGGCATGTAGAGTTGGGTGTCATCAGCATAACAGTGAAAGCTAACACCGTATTTGCGTATGATGTCACCTAGCGGCAGCATGTAGATGCTGAAGAGTGCAGGGCCAAGGACCGAACCCTGGGGAACTCCACACGTTACCTTAACGTAGTCCGAGGTCACATTGTTATGGGAGACACACTGCATCCTATCAGTAAGATAAGAGTTAAACCATGACAGGGCTAAGTCTGACATACCAATTCGTGTTTTGATACGCTCTAATAAGATATTATGATCGACGGTATCGAAAGCAGCGCTAAGATCGAGGAGCAGCAACATAGATGACGCATCAGAATCCATCGTTAGCAATAGATCATTAGTCATTTTTGCGAGGGCTGTCTCCGTGGAGTGATTTGCCCTGAAACCGGATTGAAAGGTTTCACATAGATCGTTAGACGCTAAGTGTTCATTTAACTGCTCCGCAACAATTTTTTTGAGGATTTTTGAAATAAAGGGAAGGTGAGACACCGGTCGGTAGTTTACCATGAGGTCAGGATCGAGGTTAGGTCTTTTAAGAAGAGGATGAATAACCGCTTTTTTGAATGCTAGGGGAACAGTGCCCGAGGAAAGTGATAAGTTTATAATATTTAGCACTGATGGACCTAATAATACAAAAAGCTCCTTGATCAGTTTCCCAGGAAGAGGGTCAAGTAAACATGTTGTTTGTTTTATTCCATTTACACGTTGTAACAATTCCTCTAATGTTATTTCCTCAAAACGAGAGAAACTATTTTGGAGGGCAGTATCCGCCGTATATACCATCGTGTCAGTGTTAATAGAACCCCGTTGTAGCTGGGACGCATTGTCTTTAATCTCCTTTCTAATGACTTCAATTTTCTTACTAAAGAATTGCATAAAGTCATCAGCTGAGTGGGTGGAGCTACTGGAAGGAGTCCCTTGTTGGGTTAGCGATGCTACCGTACTAAACAAGAATTTAGGATCGTTTTTATTACGGTGGATGAGATTTGAGTAATATTTAGTTTTAGCTAAGGTAAGCATGCGTTTATAAGTTATTAAACCATCACTCCATGCTTGATGGTGCACCTCAAGTTTAGTCGTGCGCCATTTGTGTTCCAGCTTTCTGCATAATAATTTCTGAGCTCTAGTTTCTTCTGTAAACCACGGGGTGCGCTTTTTTGGAGCCTTTTTTAACTTTAGCGGTGCTATGTTATCAATGGTTTCGCGCAGGGCGTTGTTAAAGTTGTTAGTGAGGTTATCAATAGAGCCCACATACTTTGGGAATGGTGCCATTACCGAGGGCAGTAGGTCAGCAAGAGTTGTCGTTGTGGCCGTATTAATGTTGCGGCTGCTATAGCAGTTATTATTATTATTAGTTTGACGAACATGCGTCTGAACCTCGAATTTTATAAGGTAATGATCGGACAATACTTTAGTATACGGGAGTATCGTAACTTTGGAAGCGGTGATACCCCTGACAAGCACTAGGTCTATCGTATTACCGTTGCGATGCGTGGGTTCATTTATTATTTGTGTGAGACCACAGCTATCAATTATAGTCTGGAGCGCTACGCACGGTGGGTCCGATGGGGTATTCATATGGATATTAAAGTCCCCCATTATGATTATATTATCGGCGTGTGTCACTAGATCAGCAACGAACTCTGAGAATTCATTGATAAAGTCCGAATAGGGCCCTGGGGGGCGGTAGATAACAGCCAGGTGTAGAGGCAGCGGTGTGACAGACCTCATAGTAAGCACCTCAAACGATTTATATTTATTATTTATGTTAGGACTAAGGTTAAAGTTTTCGTTGTATATTAGTGCGACCCCCCCACCCCTTTTAAGCGGACGGGCAATATGCGCATGTGTAAAGTTAGGAGGACATGCCTCATTTAGCGCAAAAAAGTCGTTTGGTTTAAGCCAGGTTTCGCTGAGACCGATGACGTTAAGATTGTTGTCTCTGATAATATCATTAACTAACAACGTTTTAGGAGACAATGATCTTATGTTTAAAAAACCTATATTATAGGTTGTGGGCTGTTTTAGGGAATTGTTGATCAAATTATCCGTAGTAGCAATATTAATAATGTTGTGTTTATTATGCCCAGTGCATTCAGTATAATTACGACCATATCTAGGAATTGATACGACGGGAATGTTCCGATTGTTTGATTGTTGCTTTGATAAACTGCACGCATCATGGTTAGCCACCTCAGTAACGGGGATTTTCCGATTGTTTGTTTGTTGCTTTGATAAACTGCACGCATCATAGTTAGCCACCTCAGTAAAACACATGTCCAACTCTGAAACACTCAAAGCAGAAAAAACGTGTTCTAATTTAACTGACTCCTTACCCAGACCAGTAGTCTCGCATCTTTCATCTAAATCCGTCTTCGGGATGGAGGGAAGTGGTGTTCTGTGGGGATTAGCCTTCTGCTTTGTTTTTAGCCCCGCTCGGCATCCGCGTTTCCGATCACACCGCTGGCGTCTGCTCCGTAGACGGCCCCCGCTGCTACTAGACTCCCCTGCTTCACAGGCCGCTGGATGTAGCCGCCGACGTATTCCCATGCTAGTTAGCATGTTTAGCACGCCCGCGTCTATCAGTCCAAAACGGCCCGATATGTCCATATCCAGAAGTGTCTGGCGGTCGTACGTGATCACGGAGTGACCACGATGTGAGCCAGCCATGAAGTCTGCAGAACTGTCCGGCATTCCCGCCAAATGTTCCATCTTTAGCAAGAGCACCGCAGTGTCGCAGCCCGTCCGGGCGCCGCCATCTTGCACAATGGGTGCAAGATGGGGTGAGGGTCACCACTTTGTAAACAAATTGTGGAACAGTTTTAGAACAACATTTCTCAACGAGCTATTGCAAGAAATGTAGGGATTTTACCATCTACGGTCCGTAAAATCATCAAAAGGTTCAGAGAATCAGGAGAAATCACTGCACGTAAGCGATGATATTACGGAATTTTGATCCCTTAGGGTGTACCGCATCAAAAACCGACATCAGTGTGTAAATGATATCACCACATGGGCTCAGGAACACTTCAGAAAACCACTGTCAGTTGGTCGCTACATCTGTAAGTGCAAGTTAAAACTCTAGTAGGCAAAGCCAAACCCATTTTTCAACAATATCCTGAAACACTGCCGGCTTCTCTGGGCCCGAGCTCATCTAAGATGGACTGATGCAAAGTGGAAAGGTGTTCTGTGGTCTGACAAGTCCACATTTCAAATCATATTTGGAAACAGAGGACGTGGTGTCCTCCGGAACAAAGAGAAAAATAACCATCCGGATTGTTATAGGCGCAAAGTGTAAAAGCCAGCATGTGTGATGGTATGGGGGTGTATTAGTGCCCAAGGCATGGGTAACTTACACATCTGTGAAGGCACCATTAATGCTGAAAGGTCCATACAGCTTTTGGAGCAACAAGTGTTGTCATCTAAGCAACGTTATCATGGACACCCCTGCTTATTTCAGCAAGACAATGCCAAGCTACGTGTTACAACAGCGTGGCTTCATAGTAAAAGAGTGTGGGTACTTTCCTGGCCCGCCTGCAGTCCAGACCTGTCTCCCATGGAAAATGTGTGGCACATTATGAAGCCTAAAATAGGACAGCGGAGACCCCGGACTGTTGAACAACTTAAGCTGTACCTCAAACAAGAATGGGAAAGAATTCCACTTTCAAAGCTTCAACAATTAGTTTCCTCAGTTCCCAAACGTTTATTGAGTGTTGTTAAAAGAAAAGGTGATGTAACACAGTGGTGAACATGCCCTTTCCCAACTACTTTGGCACGTGTTGCAGCCATGAAATTTTAAGTAAATTATTATTTGCAAAAAAAAAACAAAGTTTATGAGTTTGAACATCAAATATGTTGTCTTTGTAGCATATTCAACTGAATATGGCTTGAAAAGGATTTGCAAATCATTGTATTCTGTTTATATTTACATCTAACACAATTTCCCAACTCCTATGGAAACAGGGTTTGTAAAATCAAATTACAATGATTTGCTAGTCCTTTTCAACTCATATTTAATTAAATGGACTGCAAACAAATGATATTTAATGTTCGGACCGGAGAACGTTATTTTTTGCAAATGCTAGCTCATTTGGAATTTCATTTGAAAATGCTGGCACAAGTGGCAAAAAAGACTGAGAACGTTGAGGGATGCTCATCAAACACTTATTTGGAACATCCCACAGGTGTGCAGGCTAATTGGGAACAGGTGGGTGCCATGATTGGGTATAAAAGCAGCTTCCATGAAATGCTCAGTCATTCGCAGACAAGAACGAGGGCGAGGGTCACCACTTTGTCAACAACGAGCTATTGCAAGGAATTTATGGATTTCACCATCTATGATCCGTAATATCATCAAAAGGTTCAGAGAATCTGGAGGATTCACTGCTCATATAAGCCATGATATTACGGACCTTTCGATCCCTCAGGCGGTACTGAATCAAAAAGCGACATCCGTGTGTAAAGGATATCACCACATGGGCTCAGGAACACTTCCGAAAACCACTGTCAGTAACTACAGTTCAAGGTGGACCATTCGCCTGTGCATCAGTTGGGGACACAGGTCAGCAGCGCCTTGCATGGCAGCTCCCTCCATCAGTGTGTGAATGGGTAAATGTGGAAGTAGTGTCAAAGCGCTTTGAGTACCTTGAAGGTAGAAAAGCGCTAAACAAGTACAACCCATTTATCATTTATCCGAGGTCGGGTCGCGGGGGCAGCAGCCTAAGCAGGGAAGCCCAGACTTCCCTCTCCCTGGCCACTTCGTCCAGCTCTTCCCGGGGGATCCCAAGGAAGACCTAGTCTTCCCAACGTGTCCTGGGTCTTAACCGTGGCCTCCTACCGGTTGGACGTGCCCTTATCACCTCCCTACGGAGGCGTTCGGTTGGCATCCTCAAAGAACTGCTCACCCCCAAATCCTCCACACGACACCTCCGCTCCAAACAGGCTAACCTCCACCAACCTCCAAGGACAAAGCTACGAACTAACCGGGCTTTCTTTTCTGCTGCTCCCAGTCTGTGGAACGCTCTCCCTGACCACCTGAGGGCACCACAGGCTGTGGATGCTTTTAAAAAAGGCTTAAAAACCCATCTTTTAAATAAAGCCTTTTTATAGATATGCGTGCTGGTTCTAGCTATTTGGCTGTTTCTAATTTTATATTTTATTTATTTTTATTATGACAGCAGCTTTATTGTTGTCCATCATTAAAGTCCTACTGAAATGAGATGTTCTTATTTAAACGGGGATAGCAGCTCCATTCTATGTGTCATACTTCATCATTTCCCCATATTGCCATATTTTTGCTGATAGGATTAAGTAGAGAACATCGATGAAAAAGTTCGCAACTTTTTTTCGCTAATAAAAAAGCCTTGCCTGTACCGGAAGTAGCAGACGATGTGTGCGTGACGTCACGGGTTGTGGAGCTCCTCACATCTGAACATTGTTTACAATCATGGCTACCAGCAGCCAGAGCGATTCAGACTGAAAAAGTGACGATTTCCCCATTAATTTGAGCGTGGATGAGGATAGTGAGAGTGAAGGACTAGAAAAAAAATAAAAATAAAAAGGCGAGGGCAGGGGAAGCGATTCAGATGTTATTAGACACATTTACTAGGATAATTGTGGAAAATCCCTTATCTGCTTATTGTGTTACTAGTGTTTTAGTGAGATTATACAGTCGTACCTGAAAGTCGGAGGGGTGTGGCCACAGGTGTGGTGACCGCCAGTGTCTCCGATGGGAGGAGGTAAGAGCCGACTTATCTCACTGAAACCTGCCGGTTGACATGTGGTCGGGAACCATGTCCGCTTGACCGCTCTGTTCCATAGTAAAGCTTCACCTTCGGGAATGTAAACAAGGAAACACCGGCTGTGTTTGTGTTGCTAAAGGCGGCCGCAATACACCGCTTCCCACTTACATCTTTCTTCTTTGACGTCTCCATTATTAATTGAACAAATTGCAAAAGATTCAGCAACACAGATGTTCAGAATACTGTGGAATTATGCGATTAAAGCAGACGACTTTGCTGGAAGAACACGTCCGCTACAACCGGTGATGTCACGCGCAGGCGTCATCATTCCGCTACGTTTTCAACAGGAAACCTCGTGGGAAATTTAAGATTGTAATTTAGTAAAGTAAAGCGGCCGTATTGGCATGTGTTGCAATGTTAATATTTCATCATTGATATATAAACTATCAGACTGCGTGGTCGCTAGTAGTGGCTTTCAGTAGGCCTTTAATGTCACAATGTTGGTGTAAATAACACCATTTGCCCCCCGTCTAAGCAGCCGCCAGAGACCAGGCGTGCTTTAGTGCCAACTGGAGGCTCCTTCATTGCTAATGCGGGAATTATTTTTATTTCCTGCTTGTTGGGTTGCAGCCAAAGACCCATTAGGGCTATTTGGGGGGGGGGGTGTTTAATTAGCAGGTTAAGGGGTTGATGAAGGTCTCTCATGGGGAGAAAGGCGGTAAATGCATCCCGCCTTTTTCGGGAGTTGCATCCACACACACACACACACACACACACACACACACACACACACACACACATGGGCCTGCATATTCCCACTGATGCGCGAGATAAAGAGGATGTTTCCCCTCCGTCGGAGAGAGAATACTCACTGACGGCTTCCTGCCAAGAGGGGCTGGGAATCCGGCAGATGAAGGCGAGTCCCGGGTCCGCTGAGAGATGCCGAAGGCACAAACACACTCCTTGTTGTGTGCCTGGCGCGGTCACAAACAACACACACACACACACACACACACACACACACACACACACACACACACACACACACACACGTCGGTATCAGCGGAAGGCATTCGTGGAAAACTTCAAGGCCTTTCTTTTCCGAGGGAGCTGCCGAGATGTTATTTATTCATCAGCTGGCCTTGTAGTCGGGAAGGCAACAAGCCCCCAGAGCTGTAAACACACAAAAAGATGCAGGCCTCGGTGAGCTCTAACCCGGGGAATAAGAAGTGGTCCCCGCTCGCCGCCAATGCTGCACAAACACCCGTCACCGCCATCGCTGGCACGCCATCCTGCATACTCGCCAACCTTGACACCTCCGATTTCGGGAGGTGGGGGGCGTGGTTAAAAGGAGAGGAGTATATTTACAGCTATCCATCCATCCATTTCTACCACTTATTCTTCGGGGTCAGCTACAATCGGGCGGAAGGCAGTGTACACCCTGGACAAGTAAGTGTAGAAATCTTTATTTATAATTGAATCACTTGTTTATTTTTCAACAAGTTTTTTGTTATTTTTATATCTTTTTTTAAAAAATAGTTTAAGGAAGACCACTACAAATGAGCAATATTTTGCTGTTATACAATTTAATGAATCCAAAACAGATGACTTCTTTATCTTCTTTTTTTCAAGCAAAAATACTTTGCTCTGATTAGGGAGTACTTGAATTAAAAAAATGTCCACAGGGGGTACATCACTGATAAAAGGTTGAGAACCTCTGCTCTAAAAGCCGTAGATGTTATTGGCACATATGCATGTACAATAGATGTCAATAATGTCCTGTTTAAGAGTGTCACAACATTTCTGTTTACGGCAGACGAACTGCTTTACGGTAGACAAATATGTGACTGCTGTTGTTGTGTGTAGTTGCAGCGCTGGGAGGATGTTAATGAGACTGCCTCACAATAAACCCACATAAGCAACCAAGAAGTCGCTCTCGATCATTCTACAGTTAAAACGTCATTGGGCAGGCACTCTGTTTATATTGTGGGAAAGCGGACGTGAAAACAGGCTGTCGACATGTCACTCGGGTCCGCATGGAGCTGGACGGGGCGTGGCCTCCAGCTCCGCCTGAATTTCGGGAGATTTTGGGGATAAAATTCGTCCCGGGAACATTTTGGGAGTGGCGCTGAATTTCGGGAGTCTCCCGGAAAATCCGTGAGTGTTGGCAAGTATGGCGTAAAAAAGGCCCGTGTGCAAAAAAAAGAAAGATTTTTTTTTGTTTTTTTTTTGTACTTTGCCTGAATATTAATTAAATCAGGTGGAACAGCAGACACAGGCAGTAAGAAAAAAAAAAGTGGGGAAATAAATTGAATGTGCCCAAGGAAAAGGGGGGGAGGTGGCATGGGTGGATAAAAATAGCAGCGCCTGCAAACGGTTGGGCTATTGTGTGGCAGCACCTATAGATTGGCATGAAGTTGGAGCGGGAGAGAGGAAATGACAACTATTGTTACTTTCCGCAGCCTTTATTGCATTACCATAATGTGGCAACGGAGCATGAAGGGACGGTGGCCCCGCAGAGGGTCTCTCGGACCGGAGACGCTTCAAAACGGCAGAGAACCCTTCAGCCTATTTTTGCAGAAGTTATAAGCGGGATGGCCGGGCAGGTGTTCCAAGACGTTGGTCCGCATATACCCTACGTTCCAGACTACAAACCCCAAAAGCAGTGACGTTGGCACGTTGTGTAATGGTAAAGAAAAACAGAATACGATGATTTGCAAATCCTTTTCAACCTATATCCAATTGAATAGACTGCAAAGAGAAGATTCCTAATGTTCAAACTAGTAAACGTTGTTATTTTTTTTGCAAATATTTGTTAGGGTCTTGGTCAAGTGGGGTTGACCCCAGGATGCAGAGACGGGAGACAAGGTGCAATTACAAAAATGAAATTAGAAAAAACAGGGATAACTAAGGGCGATGGGGCAGATACGCACACCATGAAATCTGGACAAAATAGGTTCCTCAGAGGTCGGCAGGAGAAAGCGCCAGGGCACACTGAGCAGGGCGAGAGTCCAACAAACAGGGGGACAAGGAGATAAATACACAGGAGGTTAGGGAATTCAGGACAAAGTAGTGAAAACATACCAGGTCTGGTGAAGCAGGTGCATGCTCGACAGGAGTTCTGGACACAATAACCAGCGAGGTCAAGCTGACAGTGACGAGCGTAAATATCGGTGTGCTAATTGCGAGCGGGTGTGCCTCAAGGTCCGCCCCTCGCCGAGGACGAATCACTAAAAGCACAGGTGCAGACAAAGGAGAAGGCAGGAAAAAACTAAAAACACAACAATATTAACTCATTTGGAGTTTGATGCCTGCGGCATGTTTCCAAAAAGCTGGCACAAGTGGCAAACAAGACTGAGAAAGTTGAGGAACGCTCATCAAACACTTATATGGAACATCCCGCTGTCATGTTCTGTGGTCTGGATTATCCATCCATCCATTTCTACCGCTTGTCCCTTTTGGGGTCACTGGGGCCTATCTCAGCTGCATTCGGGCGGAAGGCGGGATACGCCCTGGACAAGTCGCCACCTCATCGCAGACAACATTCACACACAAGGGACAATTTAGTGTTGCCAATCAACCTCAGGTGCATGTCTTTGGAGGTGGGCGGGGCCTATGCCCAAGTGCATGTCTTTGGAGGTGAGAGGAAGCAGGATACAAAAGTGTGTACAGAGGAAGTAAAACCTGTTGGAATTGTGCCGTTTGTTATCATAAGATTGGTAAGAAAAGTTAAATATAGTGGCAGGCAGTCCCGGGGAGAACATGCAAACTCCACACAGAAAGATCCCCTGCCCGGGATTGAACCCAGGACTGCTCAGGACCTTCAGATGCACTAACCCCTCTTCCACTGTGCTGCCTGGTCTGGATTTTGTTTTGTTATTTTCTGCTAGTTTTGGACTCTTTTTGTGTCTGTTTACGCTCCCTTGTATAGTTTCCATGACGACTTATGATTCTCACCTGCTCTTGCATTCGGGACACACCTGTCTCTAATCAAGAGAGCAGTATTTAAACCTGTTTTTGTCCGTCAGTCGGTTCTGCTGACATTGCTCATTTTTCATGCCAGAGTTCATGCTGGCCTTCCTGTCAGGTAAGTTCTGTTTGTTCTCCATAGTTCTGTCCAAGTCGTGTTTTCGCCTTGTGCGCCTTTTTGTTTGTTCCTTTTTTTGGAGATTCAAGATTAAATCGTGTTTTTTTACCTGCATGTGATGTCCGGGGTAGTCTGTTTGCTTCTTGGGGAAACAATCTCAGCAGTAAGTTTGGAAAACCTCCTGGTCATGACACCCACAGGTGAGCAGGCTAATTGGGAACAGGTGGGTGCCATGATTGGCTTTAAAAGCAGCTTCTCTCTGAAATACTCGGTCATCCACAAACAAGGACGGGGCGATAGTCACCACTTTGTCAACAAATACTTTAGCAAATTGTCCAACAGTTTAAAAACAACATTAATCAATGAGCTATTGCAAGGAATTTGGGGATTTCCCCATCTATGGTCTGTAATATCTTTAAAATGTTCAGAGAATCTGGAGATGGCCGAAAACCAACATTGAATGACCGTGACCTTCAATACCCCAGGCAGTACTGCATCAAAAATTGTAAAGGATATCCCCACACGGGCTCAGGAACACTTCAGAAAACTACTGTCAGTGCAGTGGACTTTGGTGTTTTGCGAGGTGTGAACAAGTTAGGACATAAATCATGGGCCCAACACGGAAAACCATTGCTCGTTTGTCATATTCTTTCCGTTTCTGTAATATTGCAATATTTTCTCATAAAATTATGACTTTTTCATCTAAAATTATTATTTTTTAATGCAAAATGGTGACATACCGTGGGGCAAAACAGTATTTAGTCAGCCAGCGATTGTGCAAGTTCTCCCACTTCAAATGATGACAGAGGTCTGTCATTTTCATCATAGGTACACTTCAACTGTGAGAGACAGAATGGGGAAAAAAATTCTAGGAATTTTAAAGAATTTATTTGTAAATGATGGTGGAAAATAAGTATTTGGTCAAGCATTCAAAGCTCTCACTGATGGAAGGAGATTTTGGCTCCAAATCTCAGGATACATGGCCCCATTCATTCTTTCCTTAACACGGATCAATCGTCCTGTCCCCTTAGCAGAAAAACAGCCCCAAAGCATGATGTTTCCACCCCCATGCTTCACAGTAGGTGTGGTGTTCTTGGGATGCAACTCAGTATTCTTCTTCCTCCAAACACCACCAGTTGAGTTTATACTAAAAAGTTCTATTTTGGTTTCATCTGACCACATGACATTCTCCCAATCCTCTGCTGTATCATCCATGTATCCATTTTGGTATAAACTCAACTGGTGGTGTTTGGAGGAAGAAGAATACTGAGTTGCATCCCAAGAACACCACACCTACTGTGAAGCATGGGGGTGGAAACATCATGCTTTGGGGCTGTTTTTCTGCTAAGGGGACAGGACGATTGATCCGTGTTAAGGAAAGAATGAATGGGGCCATGTATCCTGAGATTTGGAGCCAAAACCTCCTTCCATCAGTGAGAGCTTTGAATGGTTGACCAAATACTTATTTTCCACCATCATTTACAAATAAATTCTTTAAAATTCCAACAATGTGAATTCCTGGATCATTTTTTCCCCCATTCTGTCTCTCCCAGTTAAAATGTACCTATGATGAAAATGACAGACCTCTGTCATCATTTGAAGTGGGAGAACTTGCACAATCGCTGGCTGACTAAATACTTTTTTGCCCCACTTTATGTCATATAAAATTCTGACTTGTATCACGATATTGCCAATTTTTTTGTTGTTCTTGTAAAAACAGCGACATTTTTGGAGTAAAAATGTGACTTTTTGTCATAATTTTGCCATTGCAAAGTTCGGATGATTATTTTATAAAATAGCCAAAATTGTAAAGTTTTCTAATAAAATTGTGACCTTGGTCTATTAAAACTATGGCTCTTTTCATATAATTGCTAACATTTTAAGCTTTTTCTTGTAAAATTGCGACTGTCATTGAGTAAAATCCCAACTTGTGTCATATTATTGCACAAATGTTCAGTTTTCCATGTAAAATTTTGACTCGCGTTAAGTAAAAATATGACTTTTATTATAATACTGCCAAAAATGTTAGGTTTTTCTTGTAAAACTGTGACCTTTTTCTTCTGAAATTTCAACTCATTTTTCACAACAAGCTTTTTTATGATGTATATATTATTAATGTTGTAAATACAAATATTTATATATCTAGAAAGGGTGGTCCTAAAGAGGTGGGCTTTTTTCTCAGGTCTCAAGAAGGTAACAAATACAAGAATGTGTAAAGCGTGTGTGTGTGTGCGTGTGTGCGTGTGTGTGTGTGTGTGTGTGTGTGTGTGTGTGTGTGTGTGTGTGTGTGTGTGTGTGTGTGTGTGTGTGTGTGTGTGTGTATTCCGCCATTCATCCACCTACACCGATACGCTTTTGTGATTTCCGCCACTTCAAGCCTCCTCTCCTCCAGCGCCGTGTGACCAAACACCTGCTGTACGGCCGTCTTTTAATGAGCGATCCGCCTGAAAGGAAAAAGCGGCGGCCCGAGGAGCAGGAAGAAGGAAACATTTCATGCTTCTTGATATTTTCTTTTCTCTTTTAATTCTTTTTTTTTGTGCATCGCCACCTGTGTTGAGCGATGTAAAGACTTTATTCCTTGACTCCAGCGTTTTCTTTTCTTTTTTTTGTGGCTTTGATGAGAAATGCAATCACATGGCGGACGCAAGAAAGGGCAGATCAAAAACACACACACACACGCACACACACACACACACACACACACACACGAGAGCAAGGTTTCTTTACAATATCCCCTGCACTCACACACACACGGCACTATAGCATATAGCGCTCACTCCCACTAATATTCTCAACAATGACTACAGAGTTATTCAACAAAATGGTGGCTATCTGGTTCTTGTTGGCTGCGAAAGATCAAAGGTCAAACTAAAGTCGTGCGTATTGATAGAAAGATATATATATAGATAGATAGATGGATAGATAGATAGATAGATAGTACTTTATTGATTCCTTCAGGAAAATTAAAATTCCAGCAGCAGTGTACAGAGTTGAGATCAATTAAAAAAAAAAAAAAAGTAAAAAGTAAATAATGGGGGTTTAAATGGAAACAAAATAGAGAAATATTACAAAAAGAATAAAAACAATGGGAATAACAATATAACAGTAAAATAAGAATACAACAAGACAAAGTAGGCAGTAGTGACCATGTTATGAAAACGTATTGCACTGTTAATGTTTTGCATCCCCTGTCATCCTAGTACCCCCCGTCCCCCGTCCCAGAGAGGAGTTGTACAGTCTAATGGCGTGTGGGACAAAGGAGTTCTTGAGTCTATTAGTCCTGCACTTGGGATGAAGCAGTCTAGAACTGAACAGGCTCCTCTGGCTACTGATAACACTTTGCAGAGGGTGACTGGCATCATCCAGGATGCTCACTAGTTTGTCCACAGTCCTCTTCTCTGCCACCCTCACCAGTGAGTCCAGTTTCATTCCCATTGTAGAACCGGCCCGCCTGATCAGTTTCTCAAGTCTGGAGCTGTCCTTCTTAGATGTACTGCCCCCCCAGCACACTACCATGTCATGGTTTTCCTGGAAATTCCAACTCTGTAGCATTCAAACCATTATAGCGTTGACACGATTTCAACATTTAAACCATTTCTACATACATCCTACAATTTAATTCATGTGGCCCATGAATTGATTAATGTGGACCCCGACTTAAACAAGTTGAGAAACTTATTGGGGCGTTACCATTTAGTGGTCAATTGTACGGAATATGTACTGTACTGTGCAATCTACTAATAAAAGTATCAATCAATCAAAAAAAAAATCAAATTCTTGTCCCCCATTAACAGGACTCCTCAAAGTCCCATCCAAAAGCCAAAGTCACCTTCACACACACACACACACACACACACACACACACACACACACACACACACACACGTGTGTGTGCGTGCATGAAAAACACATAATGAAAAAAACCAACAATGAGGGGTTTGATGTTTTAAAGTTGGGGTTAACTTCCCAAAGGCTGAGTTGGCCACATCAATTAAATTGTAGGATGTATTGTAGCTGGGATAGGCGCCAGCGCCCCCCGCGACCCCGAAAGGGAATAAGCGGTAGAAAATGGATGGATGGATGGATGTATGTAGAAATGGTTTAAATGTTGAAATCGTTTCAACGCTATAATGGTTTGAATGCTACAGAGTTGGAATTTCCAGGAAAACCAGAATTTGGTTTGGAACTAAAGTGTTGGTTTGAATGTCCAGGATGAGTGGAATGTGTTGATGTTGGAATGCTTTAAAGAGGTTGAGAAATGTGGGAATTGTGCAACTTGGAAAAATGTCCCATTTATTTCAATGGGAACTTCCTGGAAATGTGTGACTTTGGGAAAACCGGAATTTGGAAAAAAAAAGATTAGGAGCATGAATGTCATAATGGATTGTAGGATGAATGTAGAAATTGTTTAAATTTTAAAATCGTTTCAACGCTGAAATGGTTTGAATGTTAAAGAATTGGAATTTCCAGGAAAACCAGAATTTGGTTTGGAACTAAAGTGTTGGTTTGAATGTCCAGGATGAGTGGAATGTGTTGATGTTGGAATGCTTTAAAGAGGTTGAGAAATGTGGGAATTGTGCAACTTGGAAAAATGTCACATTCTTCAATGGGAACTTCCTGGAAATGTTCGAATTTTTAGAAAAACTGAATTTTTTTGAAAAAGATTAGGAGCATGAATGTCATAATGGACTGTAGGATGAATGTAGAAATGGTTTAAATGTTGAAATGGTTTAAATGTTGAAATGGTTGAAATGTTGAAATGGTTTAAATGTTGAAATGGTTGAAATGTTGAAATGGTTTAAATGTTGAAATGGTTGAAATGTTGAAATGGTTTAAATGTTGAAATGGTTGAAATGTTAAAGAGTTGGAATTTCCAGGAAAACTGGAATTTGGTTTGGAACTAAAGTGTTGGTTTGAATGTCCAGGATGAGAGGAATGTGTTGATGTTGGAATGCTTTAAAGAGGTTGAAAAATGTGGGAATTCTGCAACTTGGACAAATGTCACATTTATTTCAATGGGAACTTCCTGGAGTTGTGGGAATTTGAGGGAAAACAATTTTTTTTAAATGATTAGGAGCATGAATGAAGTGAAGTGAATTATATTTATATAGCGCTTTTCTCAAGTGACTCAAAGCGCTTTACATAGTGAAAGCCAATATCTAAGTTCCATTTAAAGCAGTGTGGGTGGCACTGGGAGCAGGTGGGTAAAGTGTCTTGCCCAAGGACACAACGGCAGTGACTAGGATGGCACAAGCGGGAATCGAACCTGCAACCCTCAAGTTGCTGGCACAGCCACTCTACCAACCGAGCTATGCCGTCATAATGAATTGTAGGATGAATGTTGAAAACGTTTAAAAAATGTTAAAGACTTTGAATTTCCAGGAAAACTAGAATTTGGTTTGGAACTAAAGTGTTGGTTTGAATGTCCAGGATGAGTGGAATGTGTTGATGTTGGAATGCTTTAAAGAGGTTGAGAAATGTGGGAATTGTGCAACTTGGAAAAATGGCTTATTTATTTCAATGGGAACTTTCTGGAATTGTGGGAGTTTTGGGCAAACCGGAATTTTTAAAAAATGATTAGGAGCATGAATGTCATAATAGATTGTAGGATAAATGTAAAAATTGTTTAAATTTTAAAATCGTTTCAACGCTGAAATGGTTTGAATGTTAAAGAGTTGGAATTTCCAGGAAAACCAGAATTTGGTTTGGAACTAAAGTGTTGGTTTGAATGTCCAGGATGAGTGGAATGTGTTGATGTTGGAATGCTTTAAAGAGGTTGAGAAATGTGGGAATTGTGCAACTTGGAAAAATGTCCCATTTATATCAATGGGAACTTCCTGGAAATGTTCGAATTTTGTAGAAAAACTGAATTTTTTTTAAAAAGATTAGGAGCATGAATGTCATAATGGACTGTAGGATGAATGTTGAAATGGTTTAAATGTTGAAATGGTTGAAATGTTAACGAATTAGAATTTCCAGGAAAACTAGAATTTGGTTTGGAACTAAAGTGTTGGTTTGAATGTCCAGGATGAGTGGAATGTGTTGATGTTGGAATGCTTTAAAGAGGTTGAGAAATGTGGGAATTGTGCAACTTGGAAAAATGGCTTATTTATTTCAATGGGAACTTTCTGGAATTGTGGGAGTTTTGGGCAAACCGGAATTTTTAAAAAATGATTAGGAGCATGAATGTCATAATAGATTGTAGGATAAATGTAAAAATTGTTTAAATTTTAAAATCGTTTCAACGCTGAAATGGTTTGAATGTTAAAGAGTTGGAATTTCCAGGAAAACCAGAATTTGGTTTGGAACTAAAGTGTTGGTTTGAATGTCCAGGATGAGTGGAATGTGTTGATGTTGGAATGCTTTAAAGAGGTTGAGAAATGTGGGAATTGTGCAACTTGGAAAAATGTCCCATTTATATCAATGGGAACTTCCTGGAAATGTTCGAATTTTGTAGAAAAACTGAATTTTTTTTAAAAAGATTAGGAGCATGAATGTCATAATGGACTGTAGGATGAATGTTGAAATGGTTTAAATGTTGAAATGGTTGAAATGTTAACGAATTAGAATTTCCAGGAAAACTAGAATTTGGTTTGGAACTAAAGTGTTGGTTTGAATGTCCAGGATGAGTGGAATGTGTTGATGTTGGAATGCTTTGAATAGGTTGAAAAATGTGAAAATTGTGCAACTTGGACAAATGTCACATTTATTTCAATGGGAACTTCCTGGAATTTGGGAAAACCGGAATTTTAAAAAAAGATTAGGAGCATGAATCTCATTATGGATTGTAGGATGAATGTAGAAATGGTTTAAATGTTGAAATTGTTTCAACGCTGAAATGGTTTGAATGTTAAAGAGTTTGAATTTCCAGAAAAAATTGAATATTCTAGCTTGGAACTAAAGTGTTGGTTTGAATGTCCAGGATGAGTGGAATGTGTTGATGTTGGAATGCTTTAAAGAGGTTGAGAAATGTTCCATTCATGTACATAAATAAATAAATAAATGGGTTGTACTTGTATAGAGCTTTTCTACCTTCAAGGTACTCAAAGTGCTTTGACACTACTTCCACATTCACACACACATTCACACACTGATGGAGGGAGCTGCCATGCAAGGCGCCAACCAGCACCCATCAGGAGCAAGGGTGAAGTGTCTTGTTCAGGACACAACGGACGTGACGAGGTTGGTACTAGGTGGGCATTGAACCAGGGACCCTCGGGTTGCGCACGGCCACTCTTCCAATGGTCTCAATGCTGAAATGGTTTGAATGTTAAAAAGTTTAAATTTCCAGGAAAACCAGAATTTGGTTTGGAACTAAAGTGTTGGTTTGAATGTCCAGGATGAGTGGAATGTGTTGATGTTGGAATGCTTTAAAGAGGTTGAAAAAATGTGGGAATTCTGCAACTTGGAAAAATGTCACATTTATTTCAATGAGAACTTCCTGGAAATGTTCGAATTTTGTAGAAAACCGGAATTTTTGGAAAATGATTAGAAGCATGAATGTCATAATGGATTGTAGGATGAATGTAGAAATGGTTTGAATGTTGAAATTGTTTCAACGTTGAAAAGGTTTGAATGTTAAAGAGTTGGAATTTCCAGGGAAACTGGAATTTGGTTTGGAACTAAAGTGTTGGTTTGAATGTCCAGGATGAGTGGAATGTGTTGATGTTGGAATGCTTTGAATAGGTTGAGAAATGTGGGAATTGTGCAACTCGGAAACAGTTTGAAGATGAAATATGTTGTCTTTGTAGCATATTCAACTGAATATGGCTTGAAAAGGATTTGCAAATCATTGTATTCCGTTTATATTTACATCTAACACAATTTCCCAACTCATATGGAAACGGGGTTTGTAAACAAAGTGGATAAAAAAGCTGACTGGAGATGTTTTCCGTGGGCGGAGCCAGCATCAATTAGCTCTTTCAAGTACAAATTGGCTTCCTGATGAGCGTTTTAAGTGTGCGGTTAGGAACTGTGAAATATTGATGCTGTTTGTAAGTCTTTTTTTTTTTTTGCCTTTGGACTCCCGCCGCGTTGGGTTAGTTAGCATTTTGTGGTGACGAGGGGGTGCAAAGTAAGCAAAAGCCCGCAGGGATGATTAAATCTGCCGCTGTGATGTGCAAATGAGCCGCTTCCTCTTGCTTGGATGTTTGTTTCAGTGACGTCGGCGACTCAATGAGCTTGTTGGGAGATAATCACAGACACGCTCGTTAATGACTCACAAGCCATTCCTCCGTTTCAATTAAAACCCAGCCGGTGTTTGTGTTTGGTCGGCAACTTTGCTCGGAACCTCTCACAGCTTGACCCCCCCCCTCTCGTCCCCACGCCCGCCGCCGCCGCCGCCGCCGCTCTCTGGCTGGCTCGCCTGGCTGGAACAGCTTGAGTCGAGGCCTGATTAAAAAGCACAAACACCGGGGCCGCCTCTTCCTGGGAGGTAAGAGCTATAGCGAGGAGCGCCGGCCGCGCGGGGGCCCTCGGGGGAAATAAAAGATTTGGATCGGGATGATGATTTGAGTAGATGAGGAACGGGCGCGGTAATTACAGGCATCCCAGCTCGCCGCCGCGGATATAGCCGGAGTCCAGTTTCGGCGAGCTTGCGGGAGGGCGATAAAGTGGAAGGATGATGAAATAAAATGTATGGCGAGGAAGGAAAAAAGAGAAGAAAAAAATAGGACTTTGCTTTTTAAAACCAATCAAAAATGTCTTCCTATTTGCATTCAGCTGCAGTGATGGACACTAATAGCACGCCATTGTTGTCGGCGTGTCCTGTATGTGTAGTATTTCCTGTATTTACTTCCTGTCAGCGCTCTTATTTTGTTGGTTTCCTGTCTTTCTACCTGTGCGCTGTTTCCCCTCCGCTGCGGCTGATTGGCACCCTGCCCACCTGGTGTCAATCAGCCCATCCTATTTTTACCTGCTTTGTTCCTCCAGTCAGTGCTGGATTATTGCATTGTATTGTCGCTCCTGTCATGTGGTGTCATGTCGTGTCATTGCAGCGTAGCGGTAAGCTATATTTCGGTAGCGGTTTGTAGCTGACTGTCTTTTGTTCCCTGCATTCAGTTTGCTTTCATACTACAAGTAACAACTTCAGTTTCCTGCTCGCGACCTGCTAGCTTCCACGCGAGGCTCGTTGTCTTCTGGCTCCCATGCTAGCTCGTTTAGTTTGTTATCCGCCTCGTGCGGGTCCTTTGTTAGAAGCCTTCTGTTTGTTCTTATTCTATTATTTTAATTAAATCATGTTTCCTTACTCAATGCCTGCCTCCTTGTCTGCATCTTGGGGTTCGTCAACAACTAACATTGACACAATGAGACCTCTGAATTCGGGAGATGGGGGCGGCAGAGTAAAGGAGTTTGGGGGGTGTATATTGTAGAGTCCCGGAAGAGTTAGTGCTGCAAGGGGTTCTGGACATTTAAAGTTAAAACGTTAAAGTACCAATGATTGTCTCACACACACTAGGTGTGGTGAAATGTGTCCTCTGCATTTTACCCATGCCCTTGTTCACCCCCTAGGAGGTGAGGGGAGCAGTGGGTAGCAGCGGTGCCGCGCCCGGGAATCAGTTTTGGTGATTTAACCCCTGTGACAGTCTCTTGCCGTCATTGTGCGGGTTCAGTGGACCACCAAGGAAGGACATGCTTTTGAGCATGTTTGACTTTTTTATTTTTTAATAAAGGCAGATCTTTTTTTGCCGTCGTCGCTCCCACTGCTCGCTCCTCCGTGTCTCGCTCTCCGGTCCGCTCTTTCAGCCGCCGTCGTCGTCGTCGTCCTCTTCTATGGCTCGCTCTCTGTTGCTCTTTGATGGCCTTTGCCGAGCTCTCGAACTCCTTTCTGATCTTTCCTCCTTCTCCCCTTTTTCTACTCTGCAAGGAGATAAGTCAATCGTGTGCCGGTGCGCGATCCAGGCACCTGAATCATATTGCGGCGGCGTCGCTCCGCAACATTTTCCGCCTTCTTACTGCTATCTTGGGCAGCAGTCCAGCGTGCCCCGCCCCGCTGTCGGCCCGTCGGCTCCGCCTTTCCACAACCCCCAATTCCAACCCTTCATGCTCAGTGCCAGGCAGGGAGGTAATGGGTCCCATTTTTATAGTCTTTGGTGTGACTCGGCCGGGGTTTGAACTCACAACCTACTGATCTCAGGGTGGACTCTCTAACCACTAGGCCACTAAGTAGGTTTTGTTCTGTTGTGTTACGGTTGCTGGTGTTCTCCTGAAATGTGTTTGTCGGTCTTGTTTGGTGTGGGTTCACAAGTGTGGCGCATATTTGTAAGTGTCATGATCCTTGGTCCGGATCATGTTTTTTGTTATGTTCTGTTAGTTTTAGACTTCATTATGTCAGAGTTTTTGGGAGACGAAGCCCAAGGTGCAGAGACGGTGTCAGGCATTGAATAGGAAAACATGATTTAATTAAAATACTAGAACAAGAACTAACAAAAGGGTACTAACGAAAGGCGCGCACGAGGGGATAACAAACTTGGCTATGAACAAACAAACTGGAAGCAGGGAACAAAAGACAGTAAGCTACAAACAGCTCCCAAATATAGCTTACAGCTATGCTGCAATGACATGACCAGTAGGAACGACAAGTAGAAAATAAATAAAGAATAGTGAACAATATGACACATAAATAACCGACTGAGAAGGTGCCTGATATGATAACCTAACATATTATGGTAAGAGTCATTTAAATAAGTATAACATATGGAACATGCTATACCTTTACAAAACAATCTGTCACTCCTGATCGCTAAATCACATGAAATCTTCCTTTTCGGTGTCGCTTCTAAACAATTCTGCCAACTCCAAAGAAAGACAATGCACCGCTTCGTCTTCTATCGGTATGTCGCTTACGTCAGAGTCATCGTCAGGTGCAGTTCCAATTATTCCAGCCTTTCTGAATCCGGACAGGATGGTTTCGGTTGTCACTGAAGCCCATGCTTTGTCCATCCATCCGATGACATCCAGAAAAGTTGCATGGCGCATTCTCCCGGTTGCTGTGAGGCTGTGCTCTCCTTCCATCATCCGCTGCTCCCACAGCCTGCACAGGACTGCCTTAAAGCTCCTATTCACCAAGATGTCAATACTGTTGTGTAGTTCGCAAACCATTTGTTCGAATGAACGGATCTTTTGAGTGAACGTAATGAACCTAATCACATCATGAACTGATTCGTTCCTTTCTCAGTTCAGTTGAGCTCCGCCGCAACCATGCCGGTATGAGTGGAACTGGGGCGAATCACGTGAATCACGTTCGCCAACGTACTGACACAGAGAACTGGCTGCGTCGCGACGTGAATCCCGTGAATCACGTTCGCGAATGTACTGTCACAGAGAACTGAGTGTGTCGCGACGTGAATCCCGTGAATCCCGTGAATCACGTTCGCGAACGTACTGACGCAGGGAACTGACTGTGTCGCGACGTGAATCACGTGAATCCCGTGAATCACGTTCGCGAACGTACTGACGCAGGGAACTGACTGTGTCGCGACGTGAATCACGTAAATCCCGTGAATCACGTTCGCGAACGTACTTACGCAGGGAACTGACTGTGTCGCGACGTGAATCACGTAAATCACGTGAGTCCCGTGAATCCCGTGAATCACGTTCGCGAACGTACTGACGCAGGGAACTGACTCTGTCGCGACGTGAATCCCGTGAATCACGTTCGCGAACGTACTGACGCAGGGAACTGACTGTGTCGCGACGTGAATCACGTGAATCCCGTGAATCACGTTCGCGAACATACTGACGCAGGGAACTGACTGTGTCGCGACGTGAATCACGTAAATCACGTGAGTCCCGTGAATCCCGTGAATCACGTTCGCGAACGTACTGACGCAGGGAACTGACTCTGTCGCGACGTGAATCCCGTGAATCCCGTGAATCACGTGAATCACGTGAATCACGTTCACGAACGTACTGACACAGGGAACTGACTGTGTCGCGACGTGAATCCCGTGAATCACGTTCACAAACATACTGACACAGAGAGCTGATTGTGTTGCGGAGGATGACGTCACATTGAGGATCTCTGTGTGCGTCGCTCATTGAGTGCTGAGGGCTTGTGTTGTTCGTGAACTGACAGACAGCGAGATCTGCCGCTGGGGAAGCTGTTACTGACTGACTCATGATTGGCCGACCTGCACACAGAATTGCTGCTGCAGAAGTGATTCGATGAACGAATCTTTTGAACGGGGTTATGGATCTTGCACACTGTGGTGAAACATCAATCCTACGCCTCAAATGACGGGATTGGCCATCTTTTTCGTGTGATGGTTCCTGATTGTCAGGTTGCTAATACATTTTCCTGCGGAAAGGATAAAACAGCATATATTAGGAGACACGGATTAGCACCTCACATCCAAAAGCTGCTCTTCGACCAAGTCAACGGCTCTCAGTATGTGTTCATTTATTTGTACCCTCACCTGGGTTATTATGTTTTTACTGGCGTTTGTGTTGGTTTGTTTGTTTTGGATCTCAAAGTTTTTGGATCTCTCAAGGTTTTTGATAAGCTGTTTGGCAGAGTGGTGCTTATCAGATTGTTTATTAATAAACATACAAAAAGTCAACTTGACTGATTGTCATTGAGGTTGTAGTACAGTGGGATCCTCAACCATCGCTTATATTTAGAGATTTTTTATTCTTTTTTTTGGTCTTAAATTTTATTCAAGGTGGCATTAAAAAGGTCTTAAAAAGTCTTAAATTTCCATCCATCCATTTTCTACCGCTTATTCCCGTTTGGGGTCGCGGGGACGCTGGTGCCTATCTCAGCTACAATCGGGCGGAAGGCGGGGTACACCCTAGACAAGTTACCACCTCATCGCAGGGCCAACACAGATAAATTGACTGCAGATACCCTGTTTTGGAATTGGATTGCACTGTTATAGTATTGCTGTGTATTGGTTTGTTGGATTGATAAAAAAAAAAAAGAGAATCAATTCTGAATTGCACAACGTGAGAATCGCGATTCTCAATTCCAATAGATTTTTTTCCCCACACCCCTAATAATGTATTGGAGGAAGTTAGCGCCAGTGGCTAACTCTCCCACTGCTAGTTCCATAAGCTCAAATGTTATGAAACTGACTCCATTTTTGGACACACTTTTAACAACTCCCGCAACTTTTACCCCGCATTGTTATGGTATTGCTGTGTATTGGTTTGTTGGATTGATAAAAAAAAATAAAAAAATAAAAATGTAAAAAATCTGTATTTTTAAAAATGAGAATTGATTCTGAATCGCATAATGTGAGAATCACGATATTCAATTTGAATCGATTTTTTTCCCACGCCCCTAATAATTATACAAATGTATTGGAGGAAGTTGGCGCCAGTGGCTAACTCTCCCACTGCTAGTTCCATAAGCTCAAATGTTATGAAACTGACTCCATTTTTGGACACACTTTTAACAACTCCCGCCACTTTTACCCCGCATTGTTATGGTATTGCTGTGTATTGGTTTGTTGGATTGATAAAAAAAAATAAAAAAATAAAAATGTAAAAAATCTGTATTTTTAAAAATGAGAATTGATTCTGAATCGCATAATGTGAGAATCACGATATTCAATTTGAATCGATTTTTTTCCCACGCCCCTAATTATTATACAAATGTATTGGAGGAAGTTAGCGCCAGTGGCTAACTCTCCCACTGCTAGTTCCATAAGCTCAAATGTTATGAAACTGACTCCATTTTTGGACACACTTTTGACAACTCCCGCCACTTTTACCCCGCATTGTTATGGTATTGCTCTGTATTCGTTTGTTGGATTGATTAAAAAAAAAAATCGATTTAAAAAAAAATCTGAATCGATTCTGAATTGCACAATGTGAGAATCGTGATTCGTATTAGAATCGTTTTTTTCCCACACCCCTAGTTTCTTCTCTATAAAAATACTCAAGTAAAAATAAAAGTATGTTGCATTAAAAGCACTGTCTTGGAAGTAGAAATGATCCCCAAAGTTCCTCAGGTAGTAAATGAAGTGCGTTACTACTCACCTCCGGTTAACGCCAACATTGCGTTACCTTTCCTTTGTTGCTAAATATGAGAAGCAGGTGTGCCTGATGTTGTGTTTCCACTCAATCTGGCGATGAGGTTTCCTTATTTAACCTCGCCAGTGGTGTCTCCAGGGGAAATAACGTCAAGTTTGACCCGTGGAAGAGGTTTTCTGGGCCTGGGTGAAGTCCCAATATACAGTATAGGACATTGTTGCAAATATATGCTGCACAGATTCATAAGAAAAACAACAAGTCCAGTTCTCCATGACATAGAGGTTTTCCTTTCATTGCTGGTGTTTTCTTAAGGTGAAAAAGTGGAGCGGCAGAGACCCGAGGTTGTTTTGACTTCCCAAGGGGTCGGAGCCCACACACACACGTGTAGAAAGGTCTGAATGGGTGCCCTTTATGGCGCAGCTGTGCGCTAATCAAACAATATTAATATTGAAGTGGCACCAACTTGACCCTCAGCTCAACTTTCTTTTTGGAGATGCATGGGAGCAGCCGTCAGCAAGGTGTCATCCATCCGGCACTTTCAATTAGTCAGGCTTGAGTTCAAGGGACTAATGTTGGAGAGCTGAAATATGTCCGCCGCTTCTGAATAAACATCAATCTCCGCGCCTGCGCCGGCGGACCGGACAAATAGCGAGGCGGAGACAAGTTGCCCGGGTAATGTCAGCCGCTACTGAGATGGAGCGTCGGAGCGGCCTGATTTACGCTCCATCTGGCATTTTAGCCCACCGATGGGAGAGGGCATCAGTCAGATTTATTTGACTTTTCCGGGCGGCTCGTCCTGACAGCCTTCAAGTCATCCTCGTGTGTGTCGGCGTGTACAAACGCTCCTTTTTGCTCGCCAATTTAGGAGATGTCAGGTTTAGACGCTCCTCTCAACCTTACGGCGCTCTAACTTTTGCACCTCGTGGCCCCGTGCCATCATCCTTTACCGCTCCCACTTTGTGAATGGGCTTATGGTAATGGGCCGCCTCGTAAAAGGAGCGGCCCGCAGCCTCGTCGGAATGAGATCGGCTGCTGACCTTTTCGACGTGACAGTAAAGCATCCGGTGTGTCGAGTAAGCAACTTGCACGGCCAGGAGTGCAAGTCGGGGATTGGGGAGTTGTCTGTTGTCTGTTGTTTGCTTGCTTAACTGAATGGATGTATTAACTAGAAACTTCTCATTTGTCCATCAGTGCAGGGCTCCAATTCAACTTCTCATTTGTCCATCAGTGCAGGAATCCAATTCAACTGCGGCACAAGCTGCGGCCGCCCTGTCATTTGCCGTAACGCCCTAAAAAAATGGACCAAGATTTGCGGCACAAACATGCCGTGACCGCCCTCGACTTTTTACTTGTTTATGGACAAAGTGTGTAACATTAAATGGTGTAATGATGATTCCCTCAACATTTATTAATGCATTTTAGGCAACACTAAGTCAGGCACATGCGCACCAGCATCGTTTGGCTGGACCAACGACACGGACTTTGCTCTGGAGATTTCCCCTCGGAGTAAATGGAGCCTAGCGCTTGGTTTAGCGTCATTTTCCCCCCTCGTTTCTCGGCGTGAAGTAATTGAGAAAATGTTTTACAAACCCTGTTGCCATATGAGTTGGGAAATTGTGTTAGATGTAAATATAAACAGAATACAATGATTTGCAAATCCTTTTCAAGCCATATTCACTTGAATATGCTACAAAGACAACATATTTGATATTCAAACTCCATCCATCCATCCATTTTGTACCACTTATTCCCTTTTGGGGTCGCGGGGGGCGCTGGCACCTATCTCAGCTACAATCGGGCGGAAGGCAGTGTACACCCTGGACAATTCGCCACCTCATCGCAGGACCAACACAGATAGACAGACAACATTCACACACTAGGGACCATTTAGTGTTGCCAATCAACCTATCCCCAGGTGCATGTCTTTGGAAGTGGGAGGGGCCTATCCCCAGGTGCATGTCTTTGGAGGTGGGAGGGGCCTATCCCCAGGTGCATGTCTTTGGAAGTGGGAGGAAGCCGGAGTACCCGGAGGGAACCCACGCATTCACGGGGAGAACATGCAAACTCCACACAGAAAGATCCCGAGCCTGGGATTGAACCCAAGACTGCAGGAACTTCGTATTGTGAGGCAGACGCACTAACCCCTCTTCCACCGTGAAGCCCATGTTCAAACTCATAAACTTTTTATTTAATTTTTTTTGCAAATCATAATTGTCTTAGAATTTCATGGCTGCAACACGTGCCAAAGTAGTTGGGAAAGGGCATGTTCACCACTGTGTTACATCACCTTTTCTTTTAACAACACTCAATAAACGTTTGGGAACTAAGGAAACTAATTGTTGAAGCTTTGAAAGTGGAATTCTTTCTCATTCTTGTTTTATGTAGAGCTTCAGTCGTCAGAACTTTGTTCCGTGTGGTGTTTGTGTCTCCTCTCATTTGCTTTGTTTATTGCAGTTCTGAGTGTTGCTGGGTCAGGTTTGGTTTTGGAATTGGATTGCATTGTTATGGTATTGTTGTGTACTGCTTTGTTGGATTGATAAGAAAAAAAAATCAAAAATCGATTTTAAAAAAAAAAGAGAATTGATTCTGAATAGCACGACGTGAGAATCGCGATTCGTATTTGAATCGATTTTTTCCCCAAACCCCTAATATATATATATACTGTATATGTATATGTATATATATCTGTGTCTGTATATATATATATATATATATAAAATTATAAAATGTATGTTTATAATGTAAGTTTATATATAATGTATGTTTATATATATTTATTTATATATATATATATATATATATATATATATATATATATATATATATATATATATATATATATATATATACATCCATTTTTCTACCGCTTATTCACTTTGGGGTTGCGGGGGCGCTGGTGCCTATCTCAGCTACAATCATGCGGAAGGTGGTGTACACCCTGGACAAGTCGCCACCTCATCGCAGGGCCAACACAGATAGACAACATTCACACACTAGGGCCAATTTAGTATGTGTGTGTGTGTGCGTGTGGATATATATATATATGCGTGTGGATATATATATGTATATATATATATATATATATATATGACCCCGAAAGGGAATAAGCGGTAGAAAATGGATGGATATATATATATATATATATATATATATATATATATATATATATATATATATATATATATATATATATATATATATATATATATATATATATATATATATATATATCCACACGCACACACAGTAATGTATGTGTGCTTTGGAGCCGCTGCCTGGAAAGACAATGTTTGCCTCGGTGCCCTTCCAACTTGCCTTAGTGCCCTAAAATATGAGCCCTCCTTTAAGGCAACACTTGCCTTAATTAAGTTAAGTTAAAATGTGAAGCCTGTTAGTGTTATCGCTTAAACTCCCATGCATTTTCTAATGAGATCCACCATTAATGTAACAGCTTGTCACACCGCTGCCTTATTTGGAGTTTCTTGTAGTTTTAGTTCCTGTCTTGCGCTCTTATTTTGTGGTCTTTCACTTCCGGTTTCCCCCTTTCCTGCAGCAGCTTTACACCTGCCTTCGAGCACTTCTCCACTCACTTCTTTTCACTTTGTAATTAGCACTATTTAACTTCAGCTTGCGGCACCATTACTTTGTCGGGACGTTTTTCACGATTCAGTGGTGATTGTTGGGGATTCTTTCGATGCTGAGCTCGTACGTTGCTCTTGCTTTTGGTTTGTTTAATCAATAAATAGCCCTTTTTACGATTTCAAAATGACGACCGCCTCAGTCGTCTTCCACCACGCAATCGCTTGACAATTAAGGTAATTTAACCCAGTTTAACCCCCTTGCTGATTACAGTATTTAAGTCATTTGAATTGTATACATTTTATATGTATTAATTATAAATGGTTGATTCATATAGCTTAGGCTATACTAGCCTATATAAATCAACCATTTATAAACACACGTCAGTTGGCTAAATGAACCTCTTCAACATATTTGATATTATTAATAATGGTAATCCAATCCATTTTCTACCGCTTGTCTTGCTGCAGCCTGTCTCAGCTGCATTCAATCCATCCATCTTAATGACGTATTTAAAAATGTCAAATTTATTTTTTATTTTAATACATGTCTTTTTTCAACGTTTTCCAATAGAAGTTATAAATGTATTTTTTTTTTTTTATATAAAATGTTGTTTTATTTATAAGCAGTAAATATACAATTATTTAATTCTTATGGTTCCACATAGGTGCTGTTGGCCTGTCCCCGGGATGCAGAGAAGGAAGGCCATGTGCAGGTAAACAGACCTTTTTAAAGGCGCCTTGTTTAGTGCAACAAAAAGACATCCGTCCATCCGCTGGTGCCTATCACAGCTACAATCAGGCAGAAGGCGGTCTACACCCTGGACAATTCGCCACCTCATAACAGCGCCAACACAGATAGACAACATTCACACACTAGAGCCAATTTAGTGTTGCCAATCAACCTATTCCCAGATGCATGTCTTTGGAGGTGGGAGGAAGCCGGAGTACCCGGAGGGAACCCATGCAGTCACGGGGAGAACATGCAAACTCCACACAGAAAGATCCCGAGCCCGGGATTGAACCCTGACTACTCAGGGCCTTCGTATTGTGAGGCAGACGTACTAACCCCTCTTCCACCGTGATGCCCTATGACGTCTCCATTATTAATTGAACAAATTGCAAAAGATTCAGCAACACAGAGTCCAGAATACTGTGGAACTATGCAATTAAAGCAGACGACTTACAGCTGGGATCGGGCTGGAACAAAATGTCCGCTACAATCCATGACGTCACACGCACGCGTCATCATACCGCGATGTTTTCAACAGGATACTTCGCTTGAAATTTAAAATTGCAATTGAGTAAACTAAAGCGGGCGTATTGGCATGTGTTGCAATGTTAATATTTCATCATTGATATATAAACTATCAGACTGCGTGGTCGCTAGTAGTGGCTTTCAGTAGGACTTTAAAGTCATTTAACCCAGTTTAACCCCTTTGCTGACTACCGTCCTTCAAATTTTAATTTGAGTTACCTATACAATTTGTTTTTTTTTTTCAATATTATTATTAATAGTAGTGGTAATCGAATCCATCCAATCCATTTCCAATAGCCTATATCAGCTGTATACCATATATTATTCATTTGAAAGACATATTTAAATAGGTAAAAATAATTTATTTTTATTTTAATACATTTTTGTTTGAATAATTTCCAATAGTATTTATAAAATGTATTTTTGTTTATAATAAATATTCAATTATTAATCCTTATGGTTCCACACAGGTGCTGTTGGCGTGTCCCCAAGATGCAGAGAAGAAAGGCGATGTGCAGGTAAACATGAGACCTTGATAAAGGAGCCCTATTTAGTGCAACAAAAATATATGTAAAACTGAGTTATTATACATCAATTCAAACAAGTTTTAATTGAATTGTAATCGAATCCTGAGGTGCCCCAATATTCCCACCTTTCAATAATTATTGTTGATTAATATTATGAGTATTAGTGCCATTTTTATAACAATAATGTCACTTTAATTAGAATAGAATACATAGTAGAGTACAAACCCCGTTTCCATATGAGTTGGGAAATTGTGTTAGATGTAAATATAAACAGAATACAATGATTTGCAAATCCTTTTCAACCCATATGCAGTTGAATGCACTACAAAGACAAAATATTTGATATTCAAACTCATAAACATTATCTCTTTTTTGCAAATGATGATTAACTTAGAATTTAATGGCTGCAACACGTCCCAAAGTAGTTGGGAAAGGGCATGTTCACCACTGTGTTACATCACATTTTCTTTTAACAACACTCAATAAACGTTTGGGAAGTGAGGAAACTAATTGTTGAAGCTTTGAAAGTGGAATTCTTTCCCATTCTTGTTTGAGGTACAGCTTAAGTCCTTCAACAGTCCGAAGTCTTGTTGTCGTATTTTACGCTTCATAATGCGCCACACATTTTCCATTGGAGACAGGTCTGGACTGCAGGCGGGCCAGGAAAGTACCCGCACTCTTTTACTACTAAGTCACGCTGTTGTAACACGTGGCTTGGCATTGTTTTACTGAAATAAGCAGGGGCGTCCATGATGACGTTGCTTGGATGGCAACATATGTTGCTCCAAAACCTGTATGGACTTTTCAGCATTAATGGTGCCTTCACAGATGTGTAAGTTACCCATGCCTTGGGCACTAATACACCCCCATACCATCACACATGCTGGCTTTTACACTTTGTGCCTATAACAATCCCAGGTGTTTTTTTTCCCTCTTTGTCCAGGAGGACACCACGTGCACAGTTTCTAAATATGATTTGAAATATGGACTCGTCAGACCAAAGAACACTTTTCCACTTTGCATCGGTTCATCTTTGATGATATCAGGCCCAGCAAAGCCAGCGGCATTCGTTGGTGTTGTTGACAAATGGGTTTTGCTTTGCATAGTAGAGTTTTAACTTGCACTTACAGATGTTGTTTCTGACAGTGGTTTTATGAAGTGTTCCTGAGCCCATGTGGTGATATCCTTTACACACTGATGTTGGTTTTTGATGCACTACCGCCTGAGGGATCAAAGATCCGTAATATCATCGCTTACGTGCAGTGATTTCTCCAGATTCTCTGAACTTTTTGATGATTTTACGGGCCGTAGATGGTAAAATCCCTAAATTCCTTGCAATAGCTCGTGGAGAAATGTTGTTTTAAAACTGTTTGCTTACAAAGTGGTGACCCTCACACCATCCTTCTTTGTGAAAGACTTAGCATTTCATGGAAGCTGCTTTTATAGCCAATCATGGCACCCACCTGTTCCCAATTAGCCTGCACACCTGTGGGATGTTCCAAATAAGTGTTTGATGAGCATTCCTCAACTTTATCAGTATTTATTGCCACCTTTCCCAACTTATTTGTCACACTTTAGAATTTGGCATCAAATTCTAAAGTTAATGATTATTTGCAACAAAAAAAAGTTTATGAGTTTGAACATGAAATATGTTGTCTTTGTAGCATATTCAACAGAATATGGCTTGAAAAGGATTTGCAAATCATTGTATTCTGTTTATATTTACATCCAACACAATTTCCCAACTCATATGGAAACGGGGTTTGTAAAATAGATTGTGCTTCTGTGTAACATAGGATATGATGTCGATATAATAGAATATCAACACAATGACAGCCAACCAAATAAAAACACATTTGCGACACACGTGCATATTAATTGTTCCTCAAACATGGGAGGTGTGGGATTTTTGTATCAACATAGCATTTTTTTCCCCACGTTTTACACATTTTTATTACATTGTTTTAAAACCTTTTTTTTTTCAAAAATAATGCACTGATCCTGTTTATAAAGGCATATTCATGGTGCATCTCTTAGAGGAGGTGGTGGTCAGCAACCCGCGGCTCTTTATCGGCGCCCTGGTGGTTCCATGGAGCTTTTCAAAAAAATGTATGGAAATGGGAAAAAAAATGGGGTGAAAAATATATTTTTTGTTGTAATATGGTTTCTGTAGGAGGACAAACATGACACAAAACTTCCTAATTGTTAGAAAACCCGCAGTTTTTGGCAAATGCCATGTTGTCCTACTAATTTCAGCGGCCCATGAACTGTGACTCAACAGTTTGTTTTATGCCACTCCTTCTTTGTCTCATTTTGTCCACCAAACGTTTTGTACTGTGCGTGATTTTTGTTGACTTGTTATGAAGTACAAATCAGGCATATTTGATCATTGCGTGACTACAAGTTAATCGATGCTAACATGCTATTTAGGCTAGCTGTATGTACAAATTACATTATTATTCCTCGTATCTAATAGTTATATTTGAGCTCATTTAATTTCCTTTACTTATGTTAATGTATATGTGTATGTTCCATGACACATAATCTGTATGTAATATTGGCTGCCTTACTGATAGTTGTTTGTGCGCCATGTTGTTCCAGACCACAGCAAACGCTAACCAGCTTGCAAAGATTGTTGTAAATCCATTAGAGCTAATTTCAGCGGCCAATGAACTCACCGTTGCGTGGACTGTCACTCAACAGTTTTACATGCACTACTTTCTCCGACGCTGCCATAAAAAGACGCGTTTTATGCCACTCCTTTGTCTCATTTTGTCCACCAAACGTTATATACTGTGCGTGAATGCACAAAGGTGAGCTTTATTGATATTGTTGACATGTTATGGAGTAAAAATCAGGCATATTTGTTCATTGCGTGATTGCAAGTTAGTAGATGCTAACATGCAATTTAGGCTAGCTGTGTGTAAATATTGCATCATATGCCTCATTTGTAGGTATATTTGAGCTCATTTAATTTCCTTTACTTATGTTAATTTATATTTGCATGTCTCACAACACATTAAATGTATGTAATATTTGCTGCATTTCTGATAGTTGTTTGTGCGCCATGTTGTTCCAGACCACAGCAAACGCTAGCCCGCTTGCAAAGATTGTTATAAATGCATTAGAAGAACAAATTTCAACGGCCCATGAACTCACCGTCGCGTAGGCTGTGACTCAACAGTTGGTTTTACATGCACAACTTTCTCCGACGCTGCCACAGAAAGACGCGTTTTATGCCACTCCTTTGTCTCATTTTGTCCACCAAACGTTATATACAGTGCGTGAATGCACAAAGGTGAGCTTTATTGATATTGTTGACGTGTTATGGAGTAAAAATCAGGCTTATTTGTTCATTGCGTGATTGCAAGTTAGTAGATGCTAACATGCTATTTAGGCTATCTGTGTGTAGATATTGCATCATTATGCCTCCTTTGTAGGTATATTTGAGCTCATTTAATTTCCTTTACTAATGTCAATTTATATTTGCATGTTTCACGACACATTAAATGTATGTAATATTGGCTGCCTTTCTGATAGTTGTTTGTGCGCCATGTTGTTCCAGACCACAGCAAACGCTAACCAGCTTGCAAAGATTGTTGTAAATCCATTAGAACTAATTTCAGCGGCCCATGAACTCACCGTTGCGTGGACTGTGACTCAACAGTTTGTTTTACATGCACAACTTTCTCCGACGCTGCCACAGAAAGACGTGTTTATGCCACTCTTTTGTCTCATTTTGTCCACCAAACGTTTTATACTGTGCGTTAACGCACAAAGGTGAGCTTTATTGATATTGTTGACTTGTTATGGAGTGCAAATCAGGCATAAGTTCATTGCGTGACTACAAATTAATTGATGCTAACATGCTATTTAGGCCAGCTGTATGTAGATATTGCATCATATGCCTCGTTTGTAGGTATAGTTGAGCTCATTTAATTTCCTTTACTTATCTTAATTTATATTTGCATGTCTGGTGACACATTAAATGTATGTAATATTTGCTGCATTTCTGATAGTTGTTTGTGCGCCATATTGTTCCAGACCACAGCAAACGCTAACCGGCTTGCAAAGATTGTTGTAAATCCATTAGAACTAATTTCAGCGGCCCATGAACTCACCGTTGCGTGGACTGTGACTCAACAGTTTGTTTTACATGCACAACTTTCTCCGACGCTGCCACAGAAAGACGCGTTTTATGCCACTCCTTTGTCTCATTTTGTCCACCAAACGTTTTATACTGTGCGTTAACGCACAAAGGTGAGCTTTATTGATATTATTGACTTGTTATGGAGTGCAAATTAGGCATAAGTTAATTGCGTGACTACAAGTTAATTGATGCTAACATGCTATTTAGGCTAGCTGTATGTAGATATTGCATCATATGCCTCATTTGTAGGTATAGTTGAGCTCATTTAATTTCCTTTACTTATGTTAATTTATATTTGCATGTCTCACAACACATTAAATATATGTAATATTGGCTGCATTTCTTTAGTTTGTGCGCCATGTTGTTCCAGACCACAGCAAACGCTAGCCAGCTTGCAAAGATTGTTAAAAATCCATTTGAAGAAGACAACCTGCCATTTCGTTTCAATTGGACACACACATCTATACCTTTTAGCCATTTCCAGGAGTTGTCTCACCCTCTGAGAAGTTTTTCTAATGTTTTAAAATGTGTAGAATAAATAGTACATTTCAACATTTCTGTCAACAAAGATTTTTTGTCAGCCTGCGACACATAGTCATTTTGATAGTAGGCTAATTTAGCTAATTAGCCACTTGCATCATGTGTTGCCTTCGTTATAAGACTTATATAAGTTTTTAAATTGTTTGCGGCTCCAAACAGATTACTTTTTTGTATTTTTGGTCCAATGTGGCTCATTCAACATTTCATTCAGCATCATTTTTTTTGTATTGTGAGCCACATATAGTTGACACTTTAATTTGTTTTTGTTTTTTATTCATTTCCATGATCAGAAAGGAGCAGATGGAAGAATAACTTTCTTATATTTGTCTGCCCACTTTTTAACACAAATGTATTTTAGATGACTATCACTGTTCCCTCCACCAACACTCCAACATACTTTTTAATGTTTGTTGAAACATTTTCACAATGACACGTCCAATCAAAATCAAAAATCAGTTTGATATAATTCCAGTTGTCTCTTTTTGTTGCTCTTTTTAAATTCAAAACATGTTCTTGCAACTTTTTAACTGTTTCTTTAGAGAATTGCATGCTTTTACACCAGCAACAGACAAGAACAATTGTTCCAAATTTGTTCGCAGTCTTGGATGCTTCAAATCATACGGCCTTCTGGGGTTCTCATCTTCAGACGTGGACGCAAATAACTTTAAGTCCTTCAGAAGAACTTTATTTCTATCTTTGAACATCACTAATAGAGTATGCAAATATACAGTGTTGTTTAGTTTTTACAATCCTGCCTCAATGAAGAGAGGGTTAGTGTGGTCTCTGTATCCTACTTTAAAAATAATCCGAATTACTCTTTTCTGTGAAAGTAATAAAGGCATTATGATGCTGGGATACATATTTCCCATATTATTGCACAATAATTGAAATAAGGTAGAATAATTGTGACTGTGAGCGTCTTTGCTTGTGGAGGGTTCTCCTGAGTCCGATGGATCTGCCTTGAGCCTGGTGTACAGGGTGAGACAGTTTTTATTGACATAAACAGGGTAGAATTGCTTTCCAGCAGTCTCTGTCTCATAACTGTGTGTCTCTTGTTCCAACTCCCACCACATGTTTCGTACCGGCTTCTGCTGATTAAGGCGACAGGTGATTTGATAACCTGTCCCAGCTGGGCAATCTACTCACCTGCCGCTGGCTTCGAGGCCGGTCCTTACTCACCCCGCTCCACAATAACCTTCTCATTGTATTATATGGAAAACTTTATTTAACCTTGTTCAAAATAAATTAGCTTTTAGATAGCTTATTTTTCCAATGGAATATATGAGTTCTCCATGTCAACGTTTCATCTAAGACAGGGGTCGGCAACCTTTACCACCCAAAGAGCCATTTTGACCCGTTTCACAAAATCAAGAAAACAATGGGAGCCACAAAACTCGTTTGAAATTTAAAATTAAATAACACTTCATAAAGAGGTGTTTTTTTTTTTGCTCTGTGCTATGTGTAAACCAGGGGTTTCAGACACGTGGTTCGCACCTTGAAAAGAACATTTAATGTTAGTGCAGCCTGCTTGTTTTATATGAATGCCGCTTGACAGTATTACACATGCCAACCCTCCCAAATGATCCGGGTGGTTCCCGAATTCTCAAAGCAGCTATTCTCGCGAATATCTGCAGAATTTCCCCCAGATAACAATAATATGGGCGTGCTATGAAGGCACTGCCTTTGACGCCTTTTGCAACCCCGCCCCCCCAATCCTGCCCACCTCAACCGACGGGGGGGGGGGGTTGTTGGTGTATAATGTTGCCAAGAAGAGTTAGGGATGCATGGGATTCTGGGTATTTCTTATGTTCTGTTTATGTTGTGTTACAGTGAGGATGTTCTCCCGAAATGTGTTTGTCATTCTTGCTTGGTGTGGGTTCACAGTGTGCGCATATTAATAAGAGTGTTAAAGTTGTTTATATTACAACCTTCAGTGTAACCTGCATGGCTGTTGACCAAGGATGCATTGCAATTTCGTACGCGCGGTAACAGAAGCAGCGAAATGCATGCATCCGGCCAACACGCAGATAACATGGTGTAAAAGCGGGCACCATGACGTGTTGTAGAAGACGTCCAAAGTATAGCCGTCACTGCACGCCCTCAATGTTGTAGTCCGGGTGAAAATCGGAGAATTTCCAGGAGAGGCACCAAAATCCGGAAACCTCCCAAATTAATGGTGGGGGGTTGATGATTCTGCAGCTGAGCAACATCAGAGTGGCCAAAGAGCCGCGGGTTGCCGACCCCTGATCTAAGATGACCTCATTTTGGGTTGCCGACCCCTGGTATATGTGAAGCTATACAGTTGGGTTGTGTCCTGTTGGCCTTACAGCAACAAAAAACACTAATCTGAGAAGTCGACGACTTTGTCTTTTTATACTTCCTGTGCGGGCAAAATGGCTTCTTTCGACGTTAGGAGGTTCGGCGCCATCAATCTTCATTCAGCGATTTACGAAGGCAACACTTGTCAGGTATCCAGCGGCGACTGGTACAAGTCGTTCTGCTGTGCTTGAGGCTGCCAGAGTAGAGTTGTGTGTGTGTGTGTGTGTGTGTGTGTGTGTGTGTGTAACCCCGGGGTATCGGCGCCTCATGTCACCTTCCCCTCCTCTCTCCTCTTCATCGCCCCTCTCTCTGCTGCCGTCAGCAGCCCAGAGGCAAGCAGCCCAGCCGGGTGGGATTAACCCAGTGGCCACCCACGGCAGGTGCTGAGGCAGCCACGCGTCCAACCCTCATTAAGAGGAGCTGCAGAGGGCGGCGTTGGCAACAAACATGGGGGGGTCCCTGTGGGGGCGTCTGGAAACACGGGTAACGTTGGAGTTTTTCTTCAAGCGTGCCTAACATCGCATGTTGACGTAATTCAACATGTCTGAAAGGGAGTGAGACTTGAATGAGGTGTGCTTCTTCTAGGGCTGGACAATTATTCCAATTTTGATATAAGGCGCACTTAAAATCATTTCATTTTCTCAAAACCCGACAGTGCGCCTTAGAACCCGGTGCGCCGAATGTACAGAATAATTTTGGTTGCGCTTACCAACCTCAAAGCTATTGTATTTGGTACATGGTGAAATAAGTGTGACCAGTAGATGGCAGTCACACAGAAGAGATACGTGCAGACTGCAATATGACTCAAGTTAAAAAAACAACAACACCTAAATTGTATAGGTTCCATTGAAAATATAGAACATTAGACACGGCGCTCAAAAATCAATCAAAATGTCGAGTACGACTTTGGTAAGCTATGAAGCCAAACCGTTTGATGGATTGTACTGTGCTTCAACATAGGTGTCATGATCCGCTACTTGGATCATGTCATATTCTGTTTTTGTTCCGTCTTTGTATCACATCCTGTTTAGTATTTGTCTTCCTTAGTTCCTGGTGGCACTTCACGTTTATTTCCGTTGCCATGGTTACGTATTTGTGTCACCTGCATCTTGTTTTTTATACGCACACATGCCTTGTGATTACGTTCCGTATTTAAGCCTGCCATTTTCGTCACTCGCTCTCGCAGTCTAGTTTGTTGTCCGATGCAACAGGTGACTTCGCTATCCCCGATTGTGGTAAAGAACTTTTTGTATTCGTTAGCTTCCACGCTATTCTTCTGTGTGTTTACCTAGCTCACATGCTAACGCTTTCAGTTCTTTCTAGCTCCCATGCTAGTTCTGTTTATTTTGTCTGTAGTGCCTTGTGCAAGTGTTTTTGTTCTTAGTTTGTTCTTTAGTATAAATAAATCCTTTCTTACCTCTAGGTTGTGTCTTATTCGACTACATTGAGAGAACGCACCCGCATGACCACAATGCCAGCTAAGCATCACAATAGGAGTGTTATTATGCTGTGCGTAATAGGGGTGTAATGGTACACAAAAATATCGGTTCGGTTAGTACCTCGGTTTAGAGGTCATGGTTCGGTTCATTTTCGGTACAGTAAGAAAACAACAAATTATAAATGTTTTGGTTATTTGTTTACCAAAATTGTAAACAATGGCTTTATCCTTTTAACATTGGGAACACTATAATAATTCAAGTTAATCAACATTCAACTGCCTCAAATTGTTGCTCGGATTAAATAAAATGACAAAACTTTTCTTCTACATATAAAAAGTGCAACATTGAACAGTTTCAAGTCAACTCATCATGCTTAATTTATCACAGCAATTGGGAAGCCTCTAGTTGATTTGTATTATGTAAATGTCGTATTTTTATCAACGTGGGATAGCAGGGATCCTGCCATTCAAAGCTTTTCTGTCCGTAAAACACACACACACACACCACAAAATGAGCTAACGTTATGCTAAAATCTAATTAGCCTTCACCTCAAGCCAGAACTGCGAGCGAGCTCAGCTGCAGTTTAAGTTTCTAGAAAATCAACGGGCTCATAGTCATGTTACTATTAGTTGACTGGGAGGTGTTTATTATCATTTGGGGAGAGTACGCTGACTTATGCTCACCTGCTAAACACCTATCTGCTCGACGCTGAAATGCTGACTACATGCGCTCTGAATACGCACTGCTGATTGGCTGTTACCGCTTTATATGTAACCATTTAGATGGTTGTGTGGGTGGGACAATGCTGGGTGCTGAGACAGAGGCAGAAGAAGCAAAGCAGCTTGTTAAGACTTAAGCTTAGAAACTCGTTCGGTACACCCCCGTACCAAAACGGTTCAATACAAATACACGTACCGTTACACCACTAGTGTGGATAAGGTAAGACATTATCAGGCATTTTGTTTGGCAATATTATACAAAAGCAACTTTTGTTTTACCTTCAGGTACCTGCTGATGTGTATTTGGGATCTGCGTAAGTCCTGAAAATGTTCGCGCCTCCGCCTTTGTGAGGGTTATAAGGCGCGCTGTCAATTTTTGAGCAATTGAAAGGATGTTGGGTGTGCTTTTATAGTCAGAAAAATACGGTACAATACTTGTCAAAATTGTCCAAAGATGTACTTCACCAATAAATGTGAGGATCTTTGCATTTAATTAAACACTTTATTAAATTTTGTTCGACAAAAAAAACAAACACTAAATTGGCCCTAGTGTGTGAATGTTGTCTCTCTGTCTGTGTTGGCCCTGCGATGAGGGGCGACTTGTCCAGGGTGTACCTCGCCTTCCGCCCGATTGTAGCTGAGATAGGCGTTAGCGCAACCCCAAAAAGGGAATAAGTGGTAGAAAATGGATGGATGGATGGAAAAAAACATTTTATGGTGGTAATAAGTGTAAAATGTAAAGCCACAGAATTAAAATGTTTTTTTTATTTTTTTTAGCTATTATTGGAATGTATTGTTATTGCTATTATTTTACTAGTGGTTACTAATTGATATCCTTTTTTAAATAAAGTAAAGCTTTTGCGGTACAATAAACACTTGTGTTTTTAAATGAATCAAGCAAATCAATCGTGGTAATTATTTTTGCCATAATCATCTTTTAACTGCTCCTTGTCAGACATGCTGAAGTGTAACTATTACCATACAACTTTTAGCATTTGCACTTCTTCCCCTTTTTGAGAGGATTTGGAGTTTCAGCGAAATTACGAGTCCTTTCAACAGTTTCCTCAAGCCTTAGCATCATTAATAAAAAATATACCCGTATCGGAAATTAGCCATAGCTTTGATGGTCTCCCTTTCCGACTGTTTGTACGTCCGCTCGCTCTCAGGGTAACGGGTAAATGTCTCGTGGTCGAGACGGTCCGACGGTGAATTATTCAAGGCGCTAAAGCAGCACTTTGGGCCACTTCTGCCGCCTTTGATTGGGGGCTTATTCGTGAGATGGCCTCGGGGGCTGGTGGCCTGAGGCGAGCCGGCGCTGCACAGGACACCGGCCTCCCAGGTCCCTGGCCGGGCCCCTCGGGTAGGAAAGGTCCAAGCCCCGGTGGCCCCTTGGCCAAGACCCTTCCGGTCTCTTAAAAACACAAAGAGCGTCTGGTCGTGTCAATTTGTCGCTTAACCCTGCCAACAGCAGAATGCAAATCTTTACCTGTGTGTTCTTGTATTGCTACCTTTGAGACATCAACAAGGAAAAGTAGCTTTCATATGAGGAGGTGTGAAGAAGTTAGGACATTAATCGCGGTCCCAATACTGAAAACCATTACATTTCATAGAAAATGTCTCATTTGCACCCCTGGTGGTGAAATCTATCCAAAAAGGAGGGATTTTTTAAATTAACTGTCTGTTTTAAAAGTGCTCCCCCTCTGGTCAACTTATGTAATAACAAGTGTGTGTAAGAAATTGAAATATGCCCCCTATGGCCAAAATGTTTAAAAAGAATAAAATAAAGATGTATGTTGAGACATAACTTGAAGATTAAAACCCATTTATAAAATAAAACAATGTACTAAGACAGGGGTAGGGAACCTGTGGCTCTAGAGCCAGATGTGGCTCTAGAGCCAGATGTGGCTCTAGAGCCAGATGTGGCTCTTTTGATGACTGCATCTGGCTCTCAGGTAAATCTTAGCTGACATTGCTTAACACGGTAAGTCATGAATAATTCCGCTGGTAATAACAGTGTCAAAAATAACGTTCAAAATATAAAACATTCTCATGCATTTTAATCCATCCATCCGGTTTCTACCACAACTGTTCAAGAAGTCGCATTAATGGTAAGAAGTATTTTATTTATTGTTGGTAAGCTTCAGAATAATAATGTTATTAAAAGGAATAAGAGACTTATTTATACTCTAAAAATATTGGTCATACTTGAAAATGCATGCATTTAGTTGTATTCAGTCTTAAAAAAAATATATTATATGGCTCTCACGGAAATACTTTTTAAAATATTTGGCTTGTATGGCTCTCTGAACCAAAGAGGTTCCCAACCCCTTTACTAAGAGCTTATCTATTTTATATTTGCTTAGTGTATATATATTATTGTTGTAAATTCAAATATTTATATATCTTATTGCGACAACTCGGCTGCAGAAGAAGTGACAACAAGCAGCGATCGTTTATTTGTTCCTCTCGCTTGCACTTTTAACATGGAGGATTACATATCTAAAATAAAACTGTTTTCTAAACTGGACTTTCAATGGCAGCAGGAGGTAATAAAGGAAGATCTCCGTCGAGACAGAGAGACTTTTAATACTGAAGAAAGATAAGGAAGACTTCTATAAACAAGTTATCCATGCTTTTGATCAGAAGGAGCTGCGCATGGACTTCATTTATAAGTAAAGACAAGACCATAATTGTCAGGTTCAAACACTGATGACATTATTAATCAGACAAGAAGCAAGGAATCATCCAAAGACGGAGTTAGAGCTCATGAGGAGACACGTGTTTTGGCTGTACTCTAGTTACAGATCCAAACTACGTTCTCATGAACAGCCCGCGTACCTCTTGTATTTATTAGGAAAATCCCTTTTCCATCATTGTGACTGAGGGTAAGGGGGAGTAGACTCGACACAAGATATGATCATACAAGAATGCAAATATGCTGACACTTATTTTGTTGTACTTGTTGCAATGACAATAAAGCGTTACCTACCTTGGTGCTATCGCCCAGTCTGTGCTTGTTCTTGTCCCAGGACACAATGTTTGGCCTTGTTAGTCCGCAGGCGGAGTCTGGACAGAACACTCATAAAAAGAAAGGCTAACAATCTCTCAGATTGCTAGCTCTGCATAAATACAGAAATACCGCTTCAGCATAAATTGACAATACTTTATAGCAACGGCCCTTAAGCATAAAGTTATGATGATAATATATACATTATTATTATAACAATAATAATGTTTTTTTTATTAAATGTGCTTTTCATGATGGTATCCTTACATCACACTCAAATTTATAAGCGCAGGCCTAAATTTACCGCACGCCTTTGGTAAACGCCGGGGTGAAAAGAGGTTTTAAGTGAATTAGCGTCCCGGCGGCAATTCAAGGAAATACGGTATATGTATTATCAATGTTGTAAATACAAATGTTCACATATCTAGAAAGGGTGGTCCTCAAGAGCTAGGCGTTTTTTGGAGGTCTCAAGAAGATCAGAAATACTAGTATGTGTGTGTTTCAGTCTCATCCCAGCCTCAGCATCATGATGATGACACGCAGCACCGCATCTTTTGTCTCTCTGCGACTCTCCTTCACTGCTCATCAAACCCACCGCCCCTAATTTATAGACGGGCATAAAAACACCTCGCAGGTTCTCTGCACCCGCGGAGGCGAAATAAGACACAAGTTGTTAACCACACCAGCTTCTCCCGGGGGTTAGAAAACGGCAAAATATGACAGGAAAAGGCGTGCAATTTGGGAAAGTACTTAAAAACTCTGCATTTCATTGTCGTGCATAATTTGACTCTCGGGACTTGTTTTGGTATTGGTAACCTGCTTTTTCAGTAATACAGTAGTAGGAGTGCTTCATCTTCCGAGTGCAAAAAGGGGGTCTACAATGGTGCACAAAGTGCTTTACAGCAGTGGTGTCCAACCTTTTTGGAGCTGCTTGATAACTTGTCCCCTCTTGGTATTTTTTTTTGTCATGAAAAAGGGAGATGCACTAATTGAATCTTGAGTGTATCTTGTTTTTTTTTATGTTCATTTAATTTAAGAAAATAAGAAAAATACCGTATTTCGTTGAATTGCCACCAGGGCGCTAATTATTTTAAAGGGGAACATTATCACAATTTCAAAAGGGTCAAAAACAATAAAAATCGTTGTATTTTTTGTAGTTTTTTTCAAAATTTTACCGGTCTCGGAATATCCCTAAATAAAGCTTTAAAGTGCCTTATTTTCGCTCTCTGCGAAGACACTGGCCATTTCCCTGTGACGTCACACAGTGCTGCCAATGTAAACAAACAATGGGAATACCACAGCAAGATATAGCGACATTAGCTCGGATTCAGACTCGGATTTCAAGCGATTCAACAGATTACGCATGTATTGAAACGGATGGTTGGAGTATGAAAGTATTGAAGAAGAAACTGAAGCTATTGAGCGAATAGCTATTGACGCTATTCATAGCCATAGCATGGCCGAATAGCTGCGTTAGCATCGCCGGTAAAATGTGCGGACCAAACGATCAGGACTTTCGCATCTTTTGACACTGGAGCAACTTAAATCCTTCGATTGGTAAGTGTTTGTTTCGCATTAAATGTGGGTGGAAGGAAACGTGATATAGTTGCAAATGCATCTGCAGGTTATCCATACATCTCTGTGCCATGTCTGCTTTAGCACCGCCGGTAAATAGCATGTTAGCATCGATTAGCGTAGCATGTTAGCATCGATTAGCTGGCAGTCAACATCAACAAAACTCACCTTTGTGATTTCGTTGACTATCGTTGCAAATGCATCTGCAGGTTATCCATACATCTCTGTGCCATGTCTGTCTTAGCATCGCCGGTCAAATGTGGAGACACTCTGGCACATTCAATGGGGGTCTGGCGGCAGACACTTTGGCATCTTGGGGCCAGTGGTGCAACTTGAATCCCTCCCTGTTAGTGTTGTTACACCCTCCGACAACACACCCACGAGGCATGATGTCTCCAAGGTTCCAAAAAATAGTCAAAAAAACGGAAAATAACAGAGCTGAGACCCGGTGTTTGTAATGTGTTGAAAATGAAAATGGTGGGTGTGTTACCTCGGCGACGTCACATTCTGACGTCATCGCCTCCAGCGAGATAAACAGAAAGGCGTTTAATTCGCCAAAATTCACCCATTTAGAGTTCGGAAATCGGTTAAAAAAATATATGGTCTTTTTTCTGCACCATCAAGGTATATATTGACGCTTACATAGGTCTGCTGATAATGTTCCCCTTTAAAACCTCTTCTCACTCCGGCATTTACCAAAGGCATGCGGTAAATTTAGGCCTACGCTTATAAATTTGTGTGATGTAAGGATACCATCATGAAAAGCACATTTAATAAAAAAAATGTTATTATGGTCTTACCTTTACTTATAAATGAAGTCCATGTGCAGCTCCTTCTGATCAAAAGCATCAATAACTTGTTTATAGAAGTCTTCCTTATCTTTCTTCAGTTTTAAAAGTCTCTCTGTCTCCATGGAGATCTTCCTTTTATTATCTCCTGCTTCGATTGAAAGTCCAGTTTAGAAAACAGTTTTATTTTAGATATGTAATCCTCCATGTTAAAAGTGCAAGCGAGAGGAAAAAATAAAGGATCGCTGCTCACTCTTGCTGCTTGTTGTCACTTCTTCTGCAGCCGAGTAGTCGCAAGAAGGATCACTAGCGCCCTCTACCACCAGGAGGCGGGAGTCTTTTAATGACTCATATTTGACACACGCAACAAAACAAACGTGCGGACTTAGACAAACTTTATTGATCCACATGATGAAATAAATGCAATTTAGATGGTGGTTGTCTACTTTAATACATAAGAAAAAAAAGTTAGTTTGTGATAAAGTAACATGAATGTTTACGTTAGGCATATTTAAGTGTAAATATGTAAAACACCAGTAAAAAAACACAATATAAATTTAACTAAATTATAAAAATAGCTAGAAAATTGAAGAAATACAATGATCTAAAAGTCAATTAAACAACAAAACACATGCACAGATCTCCGCATGGTCCAAGAATTGCATTTATTTCATCACTTTTGATGACTTTGACATGTTTACCTGATTGTTTTGTCTAAAAAAATATATAAAAACATCCACATAAACAAAGTTAGTTTGTTGTTTTTTGTGATAAAGTAACATGAATGTTTATATTAGGCATATTTAAATGTAAATATGTATAATAGTAGAAAACAAAAGCATATTTATAACAAGATTATAAAAAATAGCCAGAAAATTTAATAAATATGATTTAAAAGTCAAACAACAAACCAAGCGCGCAGACTTAGACTTACACAAACTTTATTGATCCACATGATGAAATTTAGCTGGTGGTTGTCTACTTTAATACATAAGAAACAAAGTTAGTTTGTGATAAAGTAACATGCATGTTTGTGTTAGGCATATTTAAGTGTAAATATGTATATTACCAGTAGAAAACAAAAGCATATAATTAACAAGATTATAAAAATAGCTCGAAAATGTAAGAAATACGATTTAAAAGTCAATTAAACAACAAAACAAACGCAAAGACTTAGACTGAGACAAACTATTGATCCACATGATGAAATACATGCAATTTAGATGGTGGTTGTTTACTTTAATACATAAGAAACAAAGTTAGTTTGTGATAAAGTAACATGCATGTTTATATCATGCATATTTAAGTGTAAATATGTAAAACACCAGTAAAAAACAATATAAATTTAAAAATATAAACAACCACATAAACAAAGTTAGTTTGTTGTTTTTTGTGATAAAGTAACATGAATGTTTATATTAGGCGTATTTATATGTAAATATGTATAATAACAGTAGAAAACAAAAGCATATTTCTAACAAGATTATAAAAAATAGCCAGAAAATTGAATAAATATGATTTAAAAGTCAAACAACAAAACAAACACGCAGACTTAGACTTACACAAACTTTATTGATCAACATGATGAAATAAATTCAATTTAGATGGCGGTTGTCTACTTTAATACATAAGAAACAAAGTTAGTTTGTGATAAAGTAACATAAATGTTTATGTTAGGCATATTTAAGTGTAAATATGTCACATACCAGTTGAAAAACCCCCCAAAAAGAACTTTATTTGTGTTGGTCGGAGTAGAGAATGGCAAAGTTTTGAAGGACACCTCCATGCCGGAGATGAAAGTGATCTCCTCTGCTCTCATCTCTCATATCCAAATAGCACCTGCCTCATTTCTCCGCTGTCAGCACTTTTTATCTCCCCCTGCCTAAAATAAAAATAAAAAAATAACTACTTCTTTTTCCATTTGATTTTCCCCTCGCCGGCCAGATAGTGCTACTTTACTCCTCGCCCCGAGTCCTCTGCATCTTCGGAATGTAAAAGATTCGACGGCGCGGATAAAAGGCACTTTTCTAATCAACATTTTCTCTCCTGAAGCGCTTCTTTCTTTTTTTTCAATGCTGTTTTTCATTATTTATAAGTGTTCTGAAGGTGCTACCGAGCTGATTTCTTTCATGAGGCCCGTGGAGCTTGCAGAATTGATTAGATAAGCTAAGAAATTACAATGTCGGGCACGCAGCGTTCTCCAACGCGCAGTAAAATGTACCCAATGTGAATATTAATACCCAGGGCTTGCCAGTGCACGTGTGCATGTTAGTACGCCAACTTTTAGGAAGTGTCCAATATGCACAACAGTAATGGAATCGCACCTCCCCAGTGATGAAAATCACAATTTCATCATTAGCCGGCGTGCTAAATAATTCCCAAAGATGTTAATCAAACATAGGGAAGCATATTTGAAAAGTTTAAGCAAATGATATTAATGGCCATCACAGGCGTTTCCGAGCGGATGTTGTTAGGGGAGAAAAAAATAAATAAAAAAAGTGCCCCGGCTAATCGCTGGGTCTCATGAAACACTTTGCCTCCTGTTTAATATTTCATAGCCGCTACCTGTTGTTTGCCGCTTAATGAGCCGCACGGGCCAGAGGAGAAGAAACAACCCCCCCCCCCCCCAAAAAAGGTTGATTCATCATGCAAAAGTTTTCAAAGGAAATGCTAATTATTTCCGCTTCCCCCCCCCGCCCCTCATGGCCACAGCGAGTATTTTAGCCCTGCAGTAAAGCAAACTGCAGTAAGAGAGAGGGAGCCGGGGTCAACGTGGGTCTTTTGTCAGAAACGTCTAAAGTTCCGTTTTTTTGTGCCTTGAGCCGAGTGTAAGACGCCAATCTTTATTTATATAGCCCTAAATCACTAGTGTCTCAAAGGGCTGCACAAACCACAACGACATCCTCGGTAGAACTCACATAAGGGCAAGGAAAAACTCACCCCAGTGGGACGTCGGTGACAGTGACAATGACGACTATGAGAAACCTTGGAGAGGACCGCATATGTGGGCATACCCACCCCCCTAAGGGGAGCGAAAGCAATGGATGTCGAGCGGGTCTAACATGATATTGTGAAAGTCCAATCCCTAGTGAATCCAACGTAATGGTGAGAGTCCAATCCAAAGTGGATCCAATATAGTAGCGACAGTCCCGTCCAAAGTGGAGCCAGCAGGAAACCATCCCAAGCGGATGTACCCAACCGATACACAGGCGAGCGGTCCATCCTGGGTCCCGACTCTGGACAGCCAGTACTTCATCCATGCCCACCGGACCGGACCTCCTCCACAAGGAAGAGGGGGCCAGAGGAGAAAAAGAAAAGAAACAGCAGATCAACTGGTCTAAAAAGAGGGTCTATTTAAAGGCTAGAGTATACAAATAAGTTTTAAGGTGAGACTTAAATGCTTCTACTGAGGTAGCATCTCGAACTGTTACCGGGAGGCCATTCCAGAGTACTGGAGCCCGAAATGAAAACGCTCTATAGCCCGCAGACTTTTTTTGGGCTCTAGGAATCCACAAGGAAGAGGGGCCCAGAGGAGAAAAAGAAAAGAAACGGCAGATCAACTGGTCTAAAAAGGAGGTCTATTTAAAGGCTAGAGTATACAAATGAGTTTTAAGGTGAGACTTAAATGATTCTACTGAGGTAGCATCTCGAACTGTTACCGGGAGGGCATTCCAGAGTACTGGAGCCTGAACGGAAAACGCTCTATAGCCCGCAGACTTTTTTGGGGGCTTTAGGAATCACTAATAAGCCGGAGTCCTATTAAAGGCAGATTTCTTGCCGGGACATATGGTACAATACAATCTGCAAGATAGGATGGAGCTAGACCGTGTAGTATTTTATACCTAAGTAGTAAAACCTTAAAGTCACATCTTAAGTGCACAGGAAGCCAGTGCAGGTGAGCCAGTATAGGTATATATGTATGTATATATGTATATAAAGGTATATACAGTATAGGTATATATATATGTATATAAAGGTATATACAGTACAGGTATATATGTATGTATATATGTATATAAAGGTATATACAGTATAGGTATATATGTATGTATATATGTATATGAAGGTATATACAGTATAGGTATATATGTATGTATATATGTATATAAAGGTATATGCAGTATAGGTATATATGTATGTATATATGTATATAAAGGTATATGCAGTATAGGTATATATGTCTGTATATATGTATATAAAGGTATATACAGTATAGGTATGTATGTATATATGTATATAAAGGTATATACAGTATAGGTATATATGTATGTCTATATGTATATAAAGGTATATACAGTATAGGTATATATGTATGTATATATGTATGTATATATGTATATAAAGGTATATACAGTATAGGTATATATGTATGTATATATGTATATAAAGGTATATACAGTACAGGCGTAATGTGATCAAACTTTCTTGTTCTTGTCAAAAGTCTAGCAGCCGCATTTTGTACCAACTGTAATCTTTTAATGCTAGACATGGGGAGACCCCAAAATAATACGTTACAGTAGTCGAGGCGAGACGTAACAAACGCATGGATAATGATCTCAGCGTCTTTAGTGGACAGAATGGAGCGAATTTTAGCGATATTACGGAGATGAAAAAAGGCCGTTTTAGTAACGCTTTTAATGTGTGACTCAAAGGAGAGAGTTGGGTGGAAGATAATACCCAGATTCTTTACCGTGTCGCCTTGTTTAATTGTTTGGTTGTCAAATGTTAGAGTTGTATTATTAAATAGAGGTCGGTGTCTAGCAGGACCGATAATCAGCATTTCTGTTTTTTTGGCGTCGAGTTGCAAAAAGTTGGCGGACATCCATTGTTTAATTTCATGAAGACACGCCTCCAGCTGACTACAATCTGTAGAGCAGGGATGTCAAACTGGTTTTCATCGAGGGCCACGTGGCAGTTATGGATGCCATCAGAGGGCCGCTTGTGACGGAGAATAATGAATGAATTAGCTTCTGGATTTCATTAGCCATCCATTTTCTACCGCTTGTCCCTGACGGGGTTGCTGGAGCCTATGCCAGCTGCGCACGGGCGGAAGGCGGGGTTCACCTTGGACAAGTCACCACATCATTTCATTATTAATATAAATTGTTTCAAGTAGACTGTCAATTTTACAGTAAAATCTTAAATTTTCCAAAATTTGACTGTAAAATTTCCATCCATCCATTTTCTACCGCTTGTAACTTTTGGGGTTGCAGGGGGTGCTGGAGCCTATGCCAACTGCACATGGTTGGGGTACACCCTGGACAAGTCACCACCTCATTTCATTATTAATATAAATTGTTTCAAGTAGACTGTTGATTTTACAGTAAAATCTTAAAATGTCCAAAATTTTACTGGACAATATCCATCCATCCTTTTTCTACCGCTTGTCCCTTTTGGGGTTACGGGGGGTGCTGGAGCCTTTGCCAGCTACACATGGGTGGAAGGCAGAGTACACCCTCGACAAATCACCACCTCATTTCATTATCAATATAAGTTGTTTCAAGTAGACTGTCGATTTTACAGTAAAATCTTAAAACTTCAAAATTTTACTGTACAATATCCTTCCATCCATCCATTTTGTACCGCGTGTCCCTTTTGAGGTCACAATTGCATACGGCCGGAAAGCGGAGTTCACCCTGGACAAGTCGCCACCTCATTTCATTGTTGATTATATAAATTGTTTCAAGTAGACTATCAATTTTACAGTAACATATTTACAATTCCAAAATGTTGCTGTAAAATAATTTTATTTTTTTATTTTTTACATTTTTCAGTAAATGGAAAAAATGTACCACTTTTTTTTTGGTTGTCATTTTTTACAGAAAAATCTGGCAGCTTAGTTGCCAGAATTTTACTCTTAAAATTGAAATAGGTTTTTTTACAACCCTTTATTTTTAAAGGAAAATTTGTACTTTTTAATTTTTTTATCCTGGCAACTCAGCTGCCAGTTTTTTCTACCGTAAAAACAAATGTACCACCTTTCCATTTACAGTAATACACCATTAAAAACAACAACCATAGATTTTATAGTCAACAGAATTTTTAACACAAAAGACAGAAAGTTTTTTTTTTTTCAATTTACAGTAATATGCTGTAAAGAACAACGTAAAATTTGTCATTTTTATTCATTGGAACAGGTAGTTTGCTGTGAAATATTTTTATTTAGACAATATGTTCGGAAAGTATGTTAATATGCTGTAATATATGTTGCGATAATGGATACTCCATCCATCCATATTCTACCGCTTGTCCCGTACTATTTAAGTTTAAAAGGCGTGTATTTTCAAGCAGTACATATATTATTTTCTGTCAAAATGGAAAAAAATCTATTACATTTAGTGAGAAAACATCAAGTACTTTATGGACATATCATTTCCAGGTATTTGCGGGCCAGATCTGGCCCCCCTGGTCTTGAGTTTGACACCAGTGGTGTAGACTTATAGACAAGGAATATAACATATTTGCTTATTATTTCACTTCTTTCACTCATACCAAAGACTATAAAATGGGAGCCATGACCTCCCTGCTTGGCACTCAGCATCAAGGCTTGGAATTGGGGGTTAAATGACCAAAAATTGACTGCCATCTACTGGTCACACTTATCATTTCACCATGTACCAAATAAAATAGCTTCCAAGGTCGGTAAGCACAACCAGAACTATGCCATATATTAGGCACGCTCTCCATTTTTGAGGAGAAAAAAAACGATTTGAAGTGCGCCTTTATAGTCCGGAAAATACGGTATGTCTGTGAAATCAGTGAACACAGACATGTTATAACCTCCTGTCTTGTTCAGTAGTTGTTTTTAGGAACTTGTTGTTGTTGTTGTGAGTAAACCAAACAACTTACATTCCACACCATATAGGATTTTTTGTCTGCAGACACCATTTTTGAAAGGTTGCACTAAAACATTTTGATAGATTTTTGAGCGCCGTGTGTAATGTTCTATATTCTCAATGGAACATCAATCAATCATCAATCAATGTTTATTTATATAGCCCCAAATCACAAATGTCTCAAAGGACTGCACAAATCATTACGACTACAACATCCTCGGAAGAACCCACAAAAGGGCAAGGAAAACTCACACCCAGTGGGCAGGGAGAATTCACATCCAGTGGGACGCCAGTGACAATGCTGACTATGAGAAACCTTGGAGAGGACCTCAGATGTGGGCAACCCCCCCCCCCCCCCCCCTCTAGGGGACCGAAAGCAATGGATGTCAAGCGGCTCTAACATGATACTGTGAAAGTTCAATCCATAGTGGATCCAACACAGCCGCGAGAGTTCCGTCCACAGGAAACCATCCCAAGCGGAGGCGGATCAGCAGCGTAGAGATGTCCCCAACCAATACACAGGCAAGTGGTCCATCCTGGGTCCCGACGAGCGGTCCATCCTGGGTCTCGACTCTGGACAGCTAGTACTTCATCCATGGTCATCGGACCGGACCCCCTCCACAAGGGAGGGGGGGACATAGGAGAAAAAAGAAAAGAAGCGGCAGATCAACTGGTCTAAAAAGGAGGTCTATTTAAAGGCTAGAGTATACAGATTAATTTTAAGGTGAGACTTAAATGCTTCTACTGAGGTAGCATCTCCAACTGTTACCGGGAGGGCATTCCAGAGTACTGGAGCCCGAACAGAAAACGCTCTATAGCCCGCAGACTTTTTTTGGGCTCTAGGAATCACTAATAAGCCGGAGTCTTTTGAAGGCAGATTTCTTGCCGGGACATATGGTACAATACAATCGGCAAGATAGGCTGGAGCTAGACCGTGTAGTATTTTATACCTAAGTAGTAAAACCTTAAAGTCACATCTTAAGTGCACATATTGGTGTTGTTTACTTGAGTCACATTGCAGTCTACACGTATCTCTTATGTGCTACTGCCATCATACTGCAGTGTACACGTATCTCATGTGATACTGCCATCATACTGCAGTGTACACGTATCATATGTGATGCTGCCATCATACTGCAGTCTACACGTATCTCTTATGTGCGACTGCCATCATTTGGGGTCTACATGTATCTCTTATGTGTGACTGCCATCATCTACTGGTCACACCTATCATTTCACCATGATGTACCAAATAAAATAGATTTTAGGTCGGTAAGCACAACCAAAATGATTCCGTACATTTGGGGCACCCGGTTATAAGGCGCACTGTGGATTTTCGAGAAAAGAAAAGATCTTATAGTCCGGAAAATACGGTATGTATGTGTTCTAAGTACAACTGCGAGTGAGGAACAGAACTCAGACATGTTTTAACCTCCTATCTTGTTCAGTAGTTGTTTTTAGGAACATTGGTTGTTGTTGTGGATGAACCAAACAATTTAGATTCCACACCATACAGGATATTTCGTCTCCAGACACCATGTTTTAAATGTTGTACTAAAACATTTTGATCGATTTTTGAGCGCGGTGTGTAATGTTCTATATTTTCAATGGAACATACAACATTTTGGTGTTTACTTGAGTCATATTGCAGTCTACAAGTATCTCTTATGTGCGACTGCCATCATATAGGTGTCTACACATATCTCTTATGTGCGACTGCCATCTACTGGTCACACTTATCATTTCACAATGTACCAAATAAAACAGCTTTGAGGTCGGTAAACACAACCAGAATTATTCTGTACATTAGGCGCACCGGGTTCTAAAGTGCTCTGTCGGGTTTTGAGAGAGAAAAAAAAAGATTTTAAGTGCGCTTTATAGTCCGTAAAATACGTTTTTATATGTGAACTCTGTGAACTCAGACATGTTACAACCTCCTATCTTGTTCATTAGCAACATTGGTTGTTGTTGTGGATAAACCAAACGACTTGTCCGAAGTGTACCTCGCCTTACGCTGAGATAGGCACCAACGCCACCCGTGACCCCAAAGGGAATAATCGGTAGGAAATGGATGGATGGATGTAGATGCATTCCACACCATATAGGATGTTTTGTCTGCAGACACCATTTTTCAAAGGTCGTGCTAAAACTTTTTGATAGATTCTTGTGCGTGGTGTGTAATGTTCTATATTCTCAACATCTGGGTGTTGTTTACTTGAGTCATATTGCAGTCTACACGTATCTCTTATGTGCAACTGCCATCATACTGCAGTCTACACGTATCTCTTATGTGTGACTGCCATCTACTGGTTTTGATTGATTGATTGATACTTGTATTAGTAGATTGCACAGTTCAGTACATATTCCGTACAATTGACCACTAAATGGTAAAACCCCAGTACGTTTTTCAACTTGTTTAAGTCGGGGTCCACGTTAATCAATTCATGGTACAAATATATACTATCAGCATAATACAGTCATCACACAAGTTAATCAGAGTATATACATTGAATTATTGACATTATTTACAATCCGGGGGGTGGGATGAGGAGCTTTGGTTGATATCAGAACTTCAGTCATCAACAATTGTATCAACAGAGAAATGTGGACATTGAAACAGTGTAGGTCTTATTTAGTAGGATATGTACAGCCAGCAGAGAACATAGTGAGTTCACATAGCATAAGAACAAGTATATACATTAGAAGTACATTTGAGTTGTTTATAATCCGGGGAGATGGGATGTGAATGGAGGAGGGTATGAGTAAAGTGTTGAAGTTGCCTGGAGGTGTTGTTTTAGAGCACTTTTGAAGGAATATAGAGATACACTTACTTTTACACCTGTTGGGAGTGCATTCCACATTGATGTGGCATAGAAAGAGAATGAGTTAAGACACCTTTGTTAGATCGGAATCTGGGTTTAACGTGGTTTGTGGAGCTCCCCCTGGTGTTGTGGTTATGGTGCTCATTTACGTTAAGGAAGTAGTTTGACATGTACTTTGGTATCAAGGAGGTGTAGCGGATTTTATAGACCAGGCTCAGTGCAAGTTGTTTGACTCTGTCCTCCACCCTGAGCCTGCCCACTTTGGAGAAGTGGGTTGGATTGAGGTGTGATCTGGGGTGGAGGTCTAAAAGTAACTGGACTAGCTTGTTCTGGGATGTTTGGAGTCTAGATCTGATGGTTTTGGAGGTGCTGGGGTACCAGGAGGTGGTCACACTTAACATTTCACCATGTACCAAATAAAATAGCTTTGAGGTCAGTACATACTTGCCAACCTTGAGACCTCCGATTTTGGGAGGTGGGGGGTGGAGGGCGTGGTCGGGGGTTGGGCGAGGGGCGTTGTTGGGGGTGTGGTTAAGAGGGGAAGAGTATATTTACAGCTATCCAACCATCCATTTACTACAGCTTATTCTCTTTTGGTCCTGGGGGGCGCTGGTGGCTATCCCAGCTACAATCGGGCGGAAGGTGTCGTATACCCTGGACAAGTCGCCAACTCATCGCAGTATGTGTAGAAATCTTTTTTTATAATTGAATCACTTGTTTATTTTTCAACAAGTTTTTAGTTATTTTTATATATTTTTTTCCAAATAGTTCAAAGAAGACCACTACAAAGGAGCAATATTTTGCATTCTTATACAATTTAATAAATCAGAAACTGATGACATAGTGCTGTATTTTACTTCATCTTTTTTTTTTCAACCAAAACTGCTTTGCTCTGATTAGGGGGTACTTTAATTAAAAAAAATGTTCACAGGGGGTACATCTCTGAAAAAAGGTTAAGAACCACTGCTCTAAAAGCCGTAGATGTTATTGTCACACATGCATGTACAGTAGATGGCAGTAATGTCCTGTTTAAGAGTGTCACAACATTGCTGTTTGCGGCAGACAAACTGCTTTACGGTAGACAAAAACATGACTGCTGTTGTTGTGTGTTGTTACCGCCCTGGGAGGACGTTAATGAGACTGCCTAATAATAAACCCACATAAAAAACCAAGAACTCGCCCTCGATCATTTTACAGTTATAACGTCATTTGGCAGGCACAATGTTTTTACTGTGGGAAAGCGGACGTGAAAACAGGCTGTTGACGTCACTCGGGTCTGCATGGAGCTGGAGGGGGCGTGGCCTCCAGCTCCGCCTGAATTTCAGGAGAAAAATTTGTCCCGGGAGGTTTTCAGGAGAGGCGCTGAATTTCGGGAGTCTCCCGGAAAATCCGGGAGGGTTGGCAAGTATGGGTCAGTAAGCGCAACCAAAATGATTCCGCACATTAGGCGCACCGGGTTATGAGGCGCACTGTCGGGTTTTGAGAAAATGAAAATATTTTAAGTGGTTAGTACAATAACTATCAATACAACAATTGCTATTATTTCGTGTATTTTTTTTTTTACCGTCACTTTAAAGGCCTACTGAAATGAGATGTTCTTATTCAAACGGGGATAGCAGCTCCATTCTATGTGTCATACTTCATCATTTCCCCATATTGCCATATTTTTGCTGAAAGGATTTAGTAGAGAACATCGACGATAAAGTTCGCAACTTTTGGTCGCTAATAAAAAAGCCTTGCCTGTACCGGAAGTAGCAGACGATGTGCGCATGACGTCACGGGTTGTGGAGCTCCTCACATCTGAACATTGTTTAAAATCATGGCCACCAGCAGCGAGAGCGATTCGGACCGAGAAAGCGACGGTTTCCCCAATAATTTGAGTGAGGATGAAAGATTCGTGGACGAGGAAATTTAGAGTGAAGCACTAGAATTTTTTTTTTTTTTAAGGCGACGGCAGTGGGAGTGATTCAAATGTTATTAGACACATTTACTAGGATAATTTTGGAAAATCCCTTATCTGCTTATTGTTCAATCAATCAATCAATGTTTACTTATATAGCCCTAAATCACTAGTGTCTCAAAGGGCTGCACAAACCACTACGACATCCTCGGTAGGCCCACATAAGGGCAAGGAAAACTCACACCCAGTGGGACATCGGTGACAATAATGACCCAGTGGGACGTCGGTGACAATGATGACTATGAGAACATGATACTGTGATACTGATGACTATGAGAACATATGAGAACATGATACTGTGAAAGTTCAATCCATAATGGATCCAACACAGTCGCGAGAGTCCAGTCCAAAGCGGATCCAACACAGCATCGAGAGTCCCGTTCACAGCGGAGCCAGCAGGAAACCATCCCAAGCGGAGGCTGATCAGCAGCGCAGAGATGTCTCCAGCCGGTACACAGGCAAGCAGTACATGGCCACCGGATCGGACCGGACCCCCTCCACAAAGGAGAGTGGGACATAGAAGAAAAAGAAAAGAAACGGCAGATCAACTGGTCTAAAAAGGGAGTCTATTTAAAGGCTAGAGTATACAAATGAGTTTTAAGGTGAGACTTAAATGCTTCTACTGAGGTAGCATCTCGAACTGTTACCGGGAGGGCATTCCAGAGTACTGGAGCCCGAAATGAAAAAGCTCTATAGCCCGCAGACTTTTTTTGGGATTTGGGGATCACTAATAAGCCGGAGTCCTTTGAAGGCAGATTTCTTGCCGGGACATATGGTACAATACAATCGGTAAGATAGGATGGAGCTAGACCGTGTAGTATTTTATACGTAAGTAGTAAAACCTTAAAGTCACATCTTAAGTGCACAGGAAGCCAGTGCAGGTGAGCCAGTATAGGTATATATGTATGTATATATGTATATAAAGGTATATACAGTACAGGTATATATGTATGTATATATGTATATAAAGGTATATACAGTATAGGTATATATGTATGTATATGTGTATATAAAGGTATATACAGTACAGGTATATATGTATGTATATATGTATATAAAGGTATATACAGTATAGGTATATATGTATGTATATATGTATATAAAGGTATATACAGTATAGGTATATATGTATGTATATATGTATATAAAGGTATATACAGTACAGGCGTAATGTGATCAAACTTTCTTGTTCTTGTCAAAAGTCTAGCAGCCGCATTTTGTACCAACTGTAATCTTTTAATGCTAGACATGGGGAGACCCCAAAATAATACGTTACAGTAGTCGAGGCGAGACGTAACAAACGCATGGATAATGATCTCGGCGTCTTTAGTGGACAGAATGGAGCGAATTTTAGCGATATTGCGGAGATGAAAGAAGGCCGTTTTAGTAACGCTTTTAATGTGTGCCTCAAAGGAGAGAGTTGGGTCGAAGATAATACCCAGATTCTTTACCGAGTCGCCTTGTTTAATTGTTTGGTTGTCAAATGTTAGAGTTGTATTATTAAATAGAGGTCGGTGTCTAGCAGGACCGATAATCAGCATTTCCGTTTTTTTGGCGTTGAGTTGCAAAAAGTTAGCGGACATCCATTGTTTAATTTCATTAAGATTAAATTGTTACTAGTGTTTTAGTCATACCTGAAAGTCGGAGGGCTGCGGTGACCGCCAGTGTCTCTGAGGGAAGCCATATGGAGGAGCCGAGAAAGTCACAGCTGCCTTTTTGACAGCTGCTGCAGGAGGATGCAAACTCCGCTCAAGTCTCTGGTAAGAGCTGACTTAATATCACAATTTTACTGGTTGACATGTGGTAGAGAAACATGTTCGCTTGACCGCTCTGTTCCATATTAAAGATTCACAACAAACTAACACCGGCTGTGTTTTGGTTGCTAAAGGCAGCTGCAATCCACCGCTTTCCACCAACAGCATTCTTCTTTGACGTCTCCATTATTAATTGAACAAATTGCAAAAGATTCAGCAACACAGATGTCCAAAATACTGTGTAATTATGTGATTAAAGCAGACGACTTTTAGCCATGAGTGGTGCTGGGATAAAATGTCCGCTCCAACCAATAACGTCACAAGCACGCGTCAACATAAGCGTCATCATTCCGCGACGTTTTCAACAGGATACCTCGCGGGAAATTTAAAATTGCAATTTAGTAAACTAAAGCGGCCGTATTGGCATGTGTTGCAATGTTAATATTTCATCATTGATATATAAACTATCAGACTGCGTGGTCGCTAGTAGTGGCTTTCAGTCGGCCTTTAAGCAGCGTTAATATGCACCGAAATACAATTTGCACATGTAAAAATGTCTATTTACCTTGAGAAAGAAAGCAAAAAAAGAGATGACAGCATGTAGTTCACACCCATTAAGCCTCCATGATGGCGCCCCCTCTCTCTTCCCATTTGCTGACGTCTCACGGACGAGCTGGGCTGGTGACGGTAATCGTCCCCGCCCGCGATAAATAAAATAATGAAGCGTGCGTGTCGTGTCGGCCCGACAAGCCTTTCAATATCCTCTCATAAAATGAAGTGGGGCGGGGATCTGGGATGGGGGGAGGGGGGATAAGTAGTGATCTAAAGAAGAAGGAAGGATGAGAAAACAACAATCAATGCTAAATATGAAATTGGTATGTGAAGGGAATATTATTACCACCCCTTGTGAGGATTATTAGGCTGGGGGGGGCGGACCTATTTGTATGTAAATGCCAGATTGATGATATTTCTCCTCCTATAGAACACATGTCCACTGCAGAGGACGCTGGCATAGTGGAATATTCTAATTAAGGAGGGGGAACTCCAAGAATTCCGCAATTTCTTAATTACTTTTTTTGGGGCCCGCCATAAATTGAATGTTTCCGTGGTTCCCCCTGCAAAGGAGGCTATCATGGCGCAAGCCAAATCTATTATTATCATTTGCATGTGTTGGAGGGGGGGGGGGCGGCAAGAACAAAAGAGCTCATGAGGGAGAAAATAGGACAGAAATGATCCTGGGTAAACGTGACGTCAGGTCCCTAATGAAATCTTTTGACTGCGACCGTAGCAAATCTATATCTGACACTTTGCATAGAAATGACACACAAGGAGAGCCGCTTTTCTCCTCTTTTGCTTCATGTCCCCTGATTAATTGACACCACTTTTGTTGCACCCAAAAATAAATTAACCACACTACTGGAGATATCAGAAATGGGGGTTGTAATTTATTTAAAAAGAGACGCGATTAAATAAAACAGCTAATTGACGGAAAAAGTGAGCATTGTTGTCGGGAGGCGAGAGACGAAGAAGGAGCCGGCCACTTGATTTCCTATGAAAATGAATCGGCTATCAAACAATCTCTGGCCGCCATGATTATAGAGCAGAGAGGAGGCGGGAGGGCGGGGGTGAGGATGCCCTTTGTGTAGGTGAAATGTGTCGGCGACTGTCATCGTAATATACCTCGGCGGAATGAAGGTTAATTCTGATGTACAGCCTGCATGGCCGTCATTATGGGGCGAATCATGAAAAGAAATTAAGCCGCTGAAATATGGACACGGCGTGGCGGCGGCGGCCAGCGCGGCGGGGGACTCTGCTGAAGGATGGACGGCTGAACTTTGCGGATGATTATTGGGGGAAATAGTGGCCAATTCAATTAATGCACCTAAAAGACACCTTTATAGAGGGCAGCCGTAATTTAAATGACAGCAGGGTGTCATTTTGCTTGTTATAAGTCACATTTGCAGACTTTCATCTTCTGGCTATTTTTCACCCCCCTCCTCCCTCACCTCTTCAACATATTTCACGTTTCCTTTCTTCCTGCTTGTTCTCCAGTCAAGAAATACACACCGTCAATTTGAAATCATACCAATATTGCATTGTTGTAATGATAATATATTGTGTTCATCTTGCTCCATTTTACTATAATTATTGTTGTTTATTTCCATTGGTCACATGGTTTGATGCATTCAGGGACCATTTCGAGCCTCCGGTTGAAACATCCGATGTGCTTTCTTGCCCTATAATTTAAAGAATAAAATATTAAGAACTTTAAGTGTGGTATATGCATAATTATATTTTATGATTTTAATTCTTGAATATGTAGAATTTATTTAACATGTTTTGTTTGGTCCATGGTTCTGCAGCCTCATCGTGATGCATTCAGGGACCATTTTCAGCCTCCGGTTGAAACATCCGATGTGCCTTCTTGCCCAGTAATTTTACTAATATAATTTAACGCATAAAAGTATTAATAATTTTAAATGTTGCATATGTATAATCATATAATTGTAATTCTCAAATATGTATCATTTCATATACTTTGGTTAAGAACAATCACGTTTCTGCAGCCTCATCGTGATGCATTCAGGGACCATTTCCAGCCTCCGGTTGAAACATCAAATGTGCCTTCTTGCCCTGTAACTTTCCTAATATAATTTCAAACTTAAGCTATTAAGAATTTAAAATGTTGTATATGTATAATCAAATTTTTTAATTTAAATTTTTAAATATGTGTAATTTATTTAACATGTTTTGGTTGGTACATGGTTCTGCAGCCTCATTGTGATGCATTCAGGGACCATTTCCAGCCTCCAGTTAAAACATCCAATGTGCCTTCTTGCCCAGTAATTTTCCTAATATAATTTAAAAGGTACAATATTAAGAACTTTAAATGCTGTATATGTATAATATTATATCATTTTAATTCTTAAATATGTATAATTTATTTGATATGTTTTGGTTGGTTATGAGCGATCACGTGGTTCTGCAGCCTCATCGTGATGCATTCAGGGACCATTTTCAGCCTCCAGTTGAAACATCAAATGTCCCTTCTTGTCTAGTAAATTGCTTAATATAATTTCAAACTTAAGATATTAAGAACTTTTAATGTTGTATATGTATAATTAAATTTTATAATTGTATTTCTCAAATATGTATAATTTATTTCATATATATTGGTTGGTACATGGTTCTGCAGCCTCAATGTGATGCATTCAGGGACTATTTCCAGCCTCCGGTTAAAACATCAAATGTGCCTTCTTGCCCAGTAACGTTCCTAATATAATTTAAAAGGTACAATATTAAGAACTTTAAATGCTTTATATGTATAATTATTTTTTGAATTTTAATTCTTGAATATGTGTAATTTATTTAATATCTTTTGGTTGGTTATGAGCGATCACATGGTTCTGCAGCCTCATCGTGATGCATTCAGGGACCATTTTCAGCCTCCAGTTAAAACATCAAATATTCCTTCTTGCCCAGTAATTTTCCTAATATAATTTAAAGCACAAACTATTAAGAACTTTAAATGTTGTATATTTATGATTTTATTTTATCATTTAAATTCTTAAATATGTATAATTTATTTAATATATTTTGGTGGTTGGACAGCCTCATCGTGATGCGTTCAGGGACCATTTCTAGCATCCACTCGAAAGAGCAACTGTCCCTTCTTGCCCAGTCATTTCTTAATATATTTTAAAGCATACAATATTAAGAATTTTAAATGTTGTATATGTATGATAATAGTTTATAATTTTAATTCTTAATTTTTTATAATTTATTTATTATACTTTGGTTGGTTGTGAGCGATCACATGGTTCTGCAGCCTCATCGTGATGCATTCAGGGACCATTTCCAGCCTCCATTTTAAACATCATATGTTACTTCTTTGCCCTGTAAATTATTCAAATAATTTAAAGTGCTAAATAATAAGTATTTTAAATGTTACAATGTATTTTATAATTAAACTGTATAATTATTTATAACTTATCCAATCTATTTTAATTGGCCATGAGCGATGATTACCTGCAGTTCCTCAGCCTCATAATGGGATTTCTTGCCTACTAAATTTCTAAAACAGTTTAAAGCTTTAAGTCTGAAGTATTTTCAAAAGTATGTATTTTTTATGATATTTTATCATTTTCATTCATAAATGTATATAATTTATGTAACATATTTTGGTTGTTATGAGCGATCGCATGGTTCTACAGCCACGATGCATTCAGGGACCTTTTTCAGCCTCCACTTGAAACATCAAATGCCTCCTTGCTCAGTAAAAAATAAAATCATTTGAAGTAGTCATTAATTAGTATTTTAAATGTAATATATGTGCTATATTATTTTATCATTTAAATATGAACTTGTATAATTGATCTAATATGATTGGCTATGAGCAATCACATGGTTCTGATCCACAGCCTCGTTGTCTGCTTTTTTGCTTCGTAAATTCCTAAAACAATTTAAAGCTTCAAGTATTTAGTATTTTAAATATGCATTTCGATTATATTTAAATCCATGATTAATAATTTATTCAATATTTTTTGATTTGCTTTGATGAGCGATTGCATGGTCCTTCAGCACCATAGTGATGCATTCAGGGTCTATTTTGAACACTACCAAATTTGGTTTATTTCACTCTGAAGGCTTGGAAATATAAAAAAAATATATATTATTATATTTATTCATTTTTTATTGATAATTATTTATCATTTTTATTTATAGACTTGTACACATGTATTTTCTTTCCAAAATAGAAAACAAATAAGCTATTTCTGAGAAATGTAACAGCACACAATACCTGCTGCAGCAATAGAAGTACTTTAAAAAAAACATAAAAAAATAAAACAATTAAATTATGGGATGTACCAAGTGAATGAAACAAATTCATCTTTAACATTACTATTAGCATCATTACCACTGGATGTATATTTACTGTAATCCCGCCATGACCTGCAAGAACATCGACCCCCTCTTACTCCTCCCCTAAACGCCTCATGCACACACACACACACACACACACACACACACACTGAATGAACGAGCCTGACGAACTGGGTAAGCACTTGACCTCTCACCTGTGCACAACAGAGAGAAAAGGTGTAGATAGGTAGGTGGTGGTGGGGGGGGCCTAATCTCAGGCAGGTGTCTGACAAGCGGGGGGCGTCGACCCCTCGCTCAGACCTCCTTTATCTGTTAATCTTCACCTCCCTGTAACGGGGCTTTGAATGAACACCTCGGCAGGCCAGGGGGGGTCACCCTCATTAACACCTTTTCACTCACACACGGCAACATTTCTTCATCTAAATATTTATGCGCCCGTTTTTAAATCGGGGTTTTTTATGGAAGATGTGTGTGGTGCACAACAAAGTGCTCCGCCGGAGTGTCTTAATGACGCGTAAAACGCCATAAAAGTGTGCGGCATGCTGCAAAATGGCGTCGTAAAAACGCATGACAGCGCGCACGCCGGGGTAAAAGTTGCGGGAGTTGTTAAAAGTGTGTCCAAAAATGGAGTCAGTTTCATAAGATTGGAGCTTATGGAAGTAGCAGTGGGAGAGTTAGCCACTGGCGCTAACTTCCTCCATTACTTTTGTATAATTACTACGGGTGTGGGGAAAAAATACATTTGAATACAAATCGCGATTTTCACGTTGTGCGATTCAGAATCTATTCTCTTTTTTTTTTTTTTTTTTTTAAACCAATACACAGCAATACCATAACAATGCAATCCAATTCCAAAAGCAAAGCTGACCCAGCAACACTCAGAACTGCAATAAACAGAACAATTGAGAGGAGACACAAACACCACACAGAACAAACCAAAAGTAATGAATATTATCAACAACAGTATCAATATTAGTTATCATTTCAGCATAGCAGCGATTAAAAATTGACATTATCATTAGACGTTTATAAAAATAATCAAAAAGAACAATAGTGTCACAGTGGCTTACACTTGCATGGCATCTCATAAGCTGGACAACACACTGTGTCCAATGTTTTCACAAAGATAAAATGAGTTGTATTTTTAGTTCGTTTAATAGTTAAAACTAATTTACATTATTATATAATCAGTTGACAAAACATTGTCTTTTACAATTATAAAAGCTTTTTTTAAAAATCTACTACTGTGCTAGCATGTCAGCAGACTGAGGTAGATCCTGCTGAAATCTATGTATTGAATGAATACACAATCCTTTTCAATCGGCAAAATATTGTTTTTGAATCGAGAATTGCGTTGAATCGAAAAAAATCGACATATTATCGATTCGCGGCCCCAAAAATCGATATTGAATCAAATCGTGGGACACCCAAAGATTTGCAGCCCTAATAATTACTGTTGCAATATCGACAATAAACGGTTTACTCATGAGTAATATTCAAAATACTGTTTAAAATCAAGTAACTTGGGCCCAGGGAACCTCACTCCATTCAAATATGAACACGCAATATAATCCTTTTAACCTACTCGTTGAAAAAAACTGAACAAGTATTCATATCAAAACAGTCAAGGGAGAATTGGTTGCTTGTGCTAAGTTTCAGAGTTCGGGGAACCTCACACCATTCAAATATGAACATGCAATATAATACTTTAGCAGCTGAGATATGCTTTGGCACTCTTAGCCTAGTAGTTGAAAAAAATAAACATGTATCCATTGGAAACAGTCAAGGGAGAATTAATTGCTTATGCTAAATTTTACACATCCGGGGAACCTCACTCCATTCAAATATGAACACGCAATATAGTACTTTTAGCCTACTCGTTGAAAAAACTAAACAAGTCCAGTGTTTCCCCCAGAATATTTGTTAGTTAAGGTGGTGTTTCCGGACGGATGGCTTTGTTGCGTAAAGAAGCCCGCAATTTTTAGTGGTTTTCCGCACCCTATTTTAAACACAAAACAGTCCTAGTTACCCGAGATACTAAGTATGTCATTATTTTGTCTTAATATGTCAATATTTACTAAGTCAAAATTTAGAAAGTCAATATCTATTAAGTCAAAATAATGACAAAGTCAAATTAATGACGTCCTGTTAATAAGCGTTTGCAATAAGAGTTAAAAGTGGGGCCACATGCTGACATATGCTCAACTCATCATGCTTAATTGATTACAGCATTTGCAAAGCCTGTAGTTGATTTTTATGAAGTAAATGTTCTATTTTTATCAAGATGTGATAGGAGGGACCCTGCCATTCAAAACTCGGCTGCTACGTTAATGATTAATGTAAGAATAGCGGAAAAAATAGTAATTACTATTTTGTAAAGTACATCTGAACAGCCGATATGAGCATCTACATCAACTATGTGATTTGCCTGAGAAGCTGGACAGGACTTTTTTATTTTTTAAAGACTTTAGCTTTATTTGAGCTCTTTTGGCTCTTTATTGTTAAGGCGGCTGCCTTAATAACAAAACGCTGCGAGAAACCCTGAAGTGTTCATCTTTCACAGTTCGGGGAACCTCACTCCATTCAAATATGAACATGCGATCTAATACTTTTAGCCTACTCGGTGCAAAAAATAAACATGTATCCATACGAAACAGTCAATGGAGAATTGGTTGATATTGCTCATTTTCACAGCCCAGGGGACCTCACTCCATTCAAATATGAACATGCGATATAATACTTTAGCAGCTGGGATATGCTTTGGCACTTTTAGCCGACTAGTTGAAAAAAAATAAACATGTATCTATTGAAAACAGTCAAGGGAGAATTCGTTGCTTATGCTAAATTTTACAGCCCGGGGAACCTCACTCCATTCAAATATGAACATGTGATGTAATACTTTAAATTTTCTAATAGCAAATAATTAAATCTATCTATCTATCGAGAATGATATATGTTTGAAGTTTAGCCTTCTAGTTGACAAATGTAAACCTGTCTTCCAGGGAAAACAGTTGAAATAAATGTAGTTGCTAATGCTAACTTTCCCAGCCCGGGGAACCTCGCTCCATTCAAGTATGAACATGTGATATACAGCAAAAATTATAGCCTTCTAGTTGACTAATGTAAACATGTCTGCCAGTGAAAACAGCTTAAGAGACATTTGGTTGCTAATGCTAACTTTCCCAGGCTCGGGGAACCTCACTCCATATACTTTAAGTTTTCTAGGTTCAATGTTTGACTTAAAGGCCTACTGAAAGCCACTACTAGCGACCACGCAGTCTGATAGTTTATATATCAATGATGAAATATTAACATTGCAACACATGCCAATACGGCCGCTTTAGTTTACTCAATTGCAATTTTAAATTTCCCGCGGAGTTTCCTGTTGAAAACGTCGCAAAATGATGACTCGTGCTTGTGACGTTATTGGTTGGAGGGGACATTTTATCCCAGCACCACTCACAGCTATAAGTCGTCTGCTTTAATCACATAATTCCACAGTATTCTGGACGTCTGTGTTGCTGAATCTTTTGCAATTTGTTCAGTTAATAATGGAGACGTCAAAGAAGGAAGCTGTAGGTGGGAAGCGGTGTATTGCGGACACCTTTAGCAACCAAAACACAGCTGGTGTTTCTTTGTTTGTTGTGAAGCTTTAATATGGAACAGAGCGGACAAGCAAACATGTTTCTCTACCACATGTAAACTGGCAGGTTTCGGTGAGAAAATTGTGGTAATAAGTCTGCTCTTACCGGAGACATGAGTGTAGCTTGTGTCCTCCTGCAGCTGTCAAAGAGGCAGCTGCGACTTTCTTGGCTCCTCCATGGCATCCATCAGAGACACTGGCGGTCACCACACCCCTCCGACTTTCAGGTATGACTTTATAAATCTGACTAAAACACTAATAACACAATAAGCAGATAAGCGATTTTCCAGAATTATCCTAGTAAATTTGTCTAATTACATCTGAATCCCAAAAAACGCTAACTTCCCCAGTTTGTGGAACCTCCCGATATACACTTTGGTACTTTTAACTCTCGCATTAATTATAACTGACGTGCGTCCCAAAAAGAAGTAGCCGGATGAGAGTAATTGGATTTGCTAATGAGACGCGTCCACAATCGTGATTTCATCCCGACGTGGTGACCCTGAAAGCCAAACACAAACCTTCGCTTCCTTCGCCGCCATCTTTCTTTCTCTCTGCATCCCAGCCCCTCCGCCTCCGCCTCCGCCTCCGCCTCCTTCCCAACAGTTTAAAGAATATCATTATTAGTATTGAACTCGTTTCTAAATCCCGAAATTGGCTCAGGAAGATCATTCGTTGCGGCTGATAGTAAAATCAATAGCTTTTGTGTTAGGGCGGCACAGGCTGTCTCTCACGGTGGGTTGGAGGGAGCGCCGTGTGTGTGTGTGTGTGTGTGTGTGTGTGTGTGTGTGTGTTTTACAGTGCAGACAAAAAGCGAGTGAAAACTGAGGGAGTGGGGCCACCTCTTGACGACATGCAGTCAGTCTTGCACACACACACACACACACACACACACACTCCTTTAGCAGACACACACTTGCATCCTCCACACGTCACACAAAACCCCCAATTTATACAAATGTGGGCTTTAAATGGTTATATTTTTATACAATCATTACATCATAATATATTATTTGCGTATTTTTATATTATTTTAACCACAATTTAAAACAAAACACATTTGTTGTATTAAATGTGCACAAATGAAACACACATTTGAAATCTATTAATTAACACTTTATTTTGAAAATATCTTAGCAAAAATAGTCAGACCAAGCATGCACGTTTCGAATTTGTTTTGCTTTTATTTGTATCAATCAGAAGTTGACATAAAAAATAATACCTTAATTGTATCATGTTGACCTATTTTTGAATTACATTTGTCGACGTAATATCGAGTGTAAAGATGACACATTTAACCCGTGTGTGTGCGTGGTGTTCGGGGTCTGTGGGATCCGTTTTCATTTTTTTATTAAAAGAAAAATGATACGATTAACACATTTTTCAAACTGAGACTGACTGATTTTGGCTCATTTTCTGCGAAGAACATATATCAGAATACATATTTAATGACCACAACCCCTCTACACATTTCTATTACATTTAAGTTGTCCGGGTCCACTGGACCCAGTGCTAAAAGAAGTGTGGAAATTGATGTTCTGTGTAACACACACACACACACACACACACAGCAGGCCTAGAGAGGAGGAAGACAGAGTGTAGGTACACATTATACCAGAGGGTCAAAATGTGCGAGAAAATGAGAGCAGACAGTGTTGACAAACAATGTTACAACCTTGTGTGAGGAACCATAAATGCAGAAACACAAAAGAAGAATCCCTGTAAGATGCAGAAACTGGTAGAGAATAAAAAAAAAAATACTGAACAGATGTTTAATGGGATATGGTGAACATCTGTTCAGTATTTGAACGTAAAAGTGTTTGATTGCAAGGCATTAAAAGCCACAAAATGACCCACAGATGCTGGCTGAGTAACAACGATATGAACATTACACAATGGTTAATTAAATGCATTGATTGGATGGCGTCAACACATACGAGCCACACAACAGAAGGTCAAAATGTGCGAGAAAATGAGAGCAGACAGTGTTACTCAGCCAGCGTTTGTGGGTCTGCTGGACCCATTGCATTTTGTGGCTTTTAATGCCTCACAATCAAACACGTTTATGTTCAAACACTGAACAGATGTTTATTGGGATAAGGTAAACATCTGTTCACTATTTGAACACAAACGCTGGCTGAGTAACAACGATATGAACATTACACAATGGTTAATTAAATGCATTGATTGGATGGCATCAACACATACGAGGCACACAACATGGGGTACCTCTGCACAATGTCACAAGATCAATACAAAAATTCAGCCTAAAATAAATTAAAAGATAAAGCACATTTTGACAAACGAATTGATTAATATTACATTGAACAATATTGTCTGGTGCACATTGGAAACAAAAATAAGACTGTATTGATAGAGCTTGTGCAAGTGTCTGGTGAGTGTATTGTGCAACACACACACACACACACACACACACACACGGCAGGCCTAGACAGGAGAATGACAGAGTGTACTGTAGGTACACAGAACATCAGAGGATCAAAATGTGTGAGAAAATGAGAGCAGACAGTGTTACTCAGCCAGCGTTTGTGGGTCTGCTGGACCCATTGCATTTTGTGGCTTTTAATGCCTCACAATCAAACACGTTTATGTTCAAACACTGAACAGATGTTTATTGGGATAAGGTAAACATCTGTTCACTATTTGAACACAAACGCTGGCTGAGTAACAACGATATGAACATTACACAATGGTTAATTAAATGCATTGATTGGATGGCATCAACACATACGAGGCACACAACATGGGGTACCTCTGCACAATGTCACAAGATCAATACAAAAATTCAGCCTAAAATAAATTAAAAGATAAAGCACATTTTGACAAACGAATTGATTAATATTGCATTGAACAATATTGTCTGGTGCACATTGGAAACAAAAATAAGACTGTATTGATAGAGCTTGTGCAAGTGTCTGGTGAGTGTATTGTGCAACACACACACACACACACACACACACACACACACACACACACACACACACACGGCAGGCCTAGACAGGAGAATGACAGAGTGTACTGTAGGTACACAGAACATCAGAGGATCAAAATGTGTGAGAAAATGAGAGCAGACAGTGTTGACGAACAATGTTGCAACCTTGTGTGGGAACCACAGGTGCAGAAACACAAAATAAGATTCCCTGTGGGATGCAGAAACCGGCAGAGAAATTTTCCGTGCAATGTTCATATTGTTGTTACTCAGCCAGCGTTTGTGGGTCTTCTGGACCCGTTGCATTTTGTGGCTTTTAATGCCCCACAATCAAACACATTTATGTTCAAATACTGAACAGATGTTTATTGGGATAAGGTAAAAATCTGTTCAGTATTTGAACACAAACACTGGCTAAGTAACAATGATATGAACATTACACAATGGTTAATTAAATGCATTGATTGGATGGCATCAACACATACGAGGCACACAACATGGGGTACCTCTGCACAATGTCACAAGATCCAATACAAAAATTCAGCCTAAAAAAAAATTAATAGATAAAGCACATTTTGACTAGTGAATTGATTAATATTGCATTGAACAATATTGTCTGGTGCACATTGGAAACAAAAACAAGACTGTATTGATAGAGCTTGTGCAAGTGTCTGGTGAGTGTATTGTGCAACACACACACACACACACACACACTTTTTGGTATGTGCGGGCGGAGCCCAGTGACGGAATGAGGACAGCTTATCCCAATGAGAGTCAAATCAATCAGGTCCTTTTAATCACCACTCTGCTTTCATAGTGTGGCAGTAATGATGGAAGCCTATGTAGGGGCAATCCCCTAAGACCCCCTCCCACCACCACTACTCCAACCTCCCCATTTCACACACACACACACACACACACACACACACACACACACTGACAATTTTCATTTCTCAATTACATTATCTTATTAACCAATCAATTGCCGGGCTTATCAATAATTAATGTCCGCCCTAACTATTAGATTAGAAGGAATGCCAGTCTCCAGCCTGCGCTCTTTGATACTTTAAACGGCTCAGCACCGCGCTGCTTTAATTTATACATTTGTTTGACTTTGTCAATTAATGACTTTAATTCGTTTTACATTGCTACAAATAGGAAGTGTGAGGAATACATGGATGGCTGTGATATATGCTGCTGCTCGGTACGAGCGCCAAGAGCCTCGAGCTGCCGGGTCCATGTCTCGCTGTCACGGTTTTTTGGACTATTATGATTGCACTTCCCTGTTTGTTTGATCACCATAGCTACTCATTGATTTTCACCTTGCCCGCATGTGCCACCCCTGTCTTCAGCTCTCACACCTGTTGTTAAAGTCCTACTGAAAGCCACTACTAGTCTGATAGTTTATATATCAATGATGAAATATCAACATTGCAACACATGCCAATACGGCCGCTTTAGTTTACTAAATTACAATTTTAAATTTTCCTGTTGAAAACGTCGCGGAATGATGACGCGTGCACGTGACGTCAGGGACTGTCAGGAAATATTAGCTCATCACCAGTCACGGCTAAAAGTCTCTCTTCATCGCATAATTACACAGTATTTTCGACATCTGTGTTGCTGAACCTTTCGCAATTTGTTCAATTAATAATGGAGACGTCAAAGAAGAATGCTGTAGGTGGAAAGCGGTGGATTGCAGCTGCCTTTAGCACCGAGACACAGCCGGTGTTTGTTGTGAACCTTAAAATGGAACAGAGCGGTCAAGCGAACATGTTTCTCTACCACATGTCAACCAGTAAAATTGTGATATTAAGTCAGCTCTTACCAGAGACTTGAGCGGAGTTTGCATCCTCCTGCAGCAGCTGTCAAAAAGGCAGCTGTGACTTTCTTGGCTCCTCCGTATGGCTTCCCTCAGAGACACTGGCGGTCACCGCAGCCCTCCGACTTTCAGGTAGGACTAAAACACAAGTAACAATAAGCAGATAAGGGATTTTCCAAAATTATCCTAGTAAATGTGTCTAATAACATTAGAATCACTCCCACTGCCGTCGCCTTTAAAAAATAAAATGCTATGTTCTTTGTTTTTAACACAGAGCGGTCAAGCGAACATGTTTTTCTACGTCAACCAGCATGTTTTTGGATGGTAAAATTGTGATACATATCTTACCGGAGACATCATTGGATTATTCGTCCACCTGCAGTAGCTGTTTAGAAGGCAGCTGTGAGCTTGTCTCCACAGCTTCTCTCTGAGACACTGCGTGTTCACCGCAGCCATCCGACCTCGATGTATGTCTTTACAATCTCACTAAAACACTATTAAAACAATAAGCAGATATGGGATCTTCCAGAATTATCCTAGTGAATGTGTCTAATTACATCTGAAACGCTCACACTGCCGCCGCCCGGAGCCGTCGCTTTTTATTTTATTTCATTTTTTTCTTTTTTTTCTTGTCCTTCGCTATCAATATCATCATCCACAAATCTTTCACCCTCGCTCAAATAAATGGGGAAATTGTCGTTTTCTCAGTCCGAATAGCTCTTGCTGCTGGTGGCTCCCATTAAAAACAATGTGAGGACGTGAGGAGCCCTCACACTTGTGACGTCGTCTTCTACTTCCGGTACAGCCAAGGCCTTTTTATCAGCACCAAAAGTCGTCGATGTTCTCTACTAAATCATTTCAGCAAAAATATGGCAATATCGCAAAATGATGAAATATGACAGATAGAATGGACCTGCTATCCCCGTTTGAATAAGAAAATCTCATTTCAGTAGGCCTTTATATATCATAGCTATTATTTAAGCCACAGTTACCAGGTAGTCGGCCTGGCAACTTTCCATATTCCTCAACCCCTTCATGTCAAGCCAAGACGTTTCCCTCATGTTCATGTCACAGTAAGTTTTTGCTTTTCTTCATGCCACAGTGCAAGTGTTTTTCTTCATGTTTAAATTTTATAGCCTTTATGCTAGTCTTTTGTTTTGTAGTCAAGTTTGTTCTCCGCCCTTGTACGTGCCTTTTGTTTGCTTCCTTGGTTTGTAGTTTGTTAATAATAAATAGAAATGTACCCCGTGCCAACTTCCCTTTGCGTTGGAAAAACAAGATATCCCATAGTCCAAGTCCTGACACCCGCTCTGTTCGGCGTCGGCGAGAGGCCGCTGGAAACCAACAGTTTGCAACCTCGGGCCTAAGCTTGAATTTCAAACTGGGGTCAGATTAGCATTAGGGATGGATACTCCTCACATTTGAACTGATGCAGGACCTGAGAATGGATAACAGAACTCAACCGGTACCAGTTTTAGGTAGAAACTGTAGGTACTTTTGTCTCAATTACAATTGCAAGTCCAAGACGTTAGATGGCAGTATTGTGTAGTTTATGGTATGTGGTCTTTTTTTGTTGTTGCGCCCTAAATAGTGTTAATACTGTAAGTCAGGGGTGTCCAAAGTGTGGCCCGCAGGTAATTTTTTAACGGCCCCACAGCACATTTTAAAAATACGATTTGAAGAATGTTTGAAAGGTAAAAAGTGATATAAAGGAGCAAACGGGTGAAATGTAACAAGAAAATGTTGCAATGTTTACTCGAATAACACAAAGCTGCCATGCAGGCTGTTTCTTTCTGTAAAAAATAATAATGAATCAAAATCAATGTCTTTATGAATTATTGACCTATTCAAGGCTCCAATGACATCACATAGAATTTTCCACTTTGAGATATTTTTGGGGGAAAATGTTGCATATTTTGTGTTTGCATATAAAAATACTGAGCTGTTTTTTTTAAAGAAGGGCCTAAAATGAACAAACAAAAAACATAAACAAGAAAACGTATAATTTACGGATAGATGTGAAGTTGAAGTTGATCTCGAGATTGTGTTAAAAGTAAACTGTCAAAAAAATGTATCATTTATTTTTTAACACTTTAATGAGTAGGACCCTTTTGGATCCCCAATAATTTATTTTTTAATGTCATTGCACAAAAAATAATAATTAAAATCAATGGTGTTATGAGTTATTGATCTTTTTAATGCTCTAATTATTATATAATCTCACATATATAAAAAAAAATATTGGGTGAAAATATTGCATATTTTGTGATTTTTTTGTGACAAAAAGAACATACAACTTAAATCTTTAAAATAATTATATTGACAGATGGACTTAATGTTGATTTAGAGATTTAAAACTTGAATAATAATAATAATAATAATAATAATAAAAATAACAATACTGAATAATGACACTTTTAATATTTTTTGGACCAAGCTTGAGTGGAGGCCAAAATGTATATTTTTAATACATAAATTGTATTGTTTTTCAAAATGAAAAATATCAAAATGGCCCCCACTTGCTTTGATTTTTCAGTGTGTGGCCCTCAGTGGATAAAGTTTGGACACCCCTGCTGTAAGTGTTGTATAATGTTGTCCCAATGGCATTATTTTGGTACCGGCACCAAGTTGTTTTTTCGATACGTTTTGATACTATTATAAATGAGGGGACCGCATTTTTGGCTTTATTTTGACATAAAATCCTAACATAAACAAACTGTTTATAAACACAACATAAAATTGTTGGCTTTATTTTAGCAAACATCAACTTTTTTAGAAACATAACATACAATCCTAAAATTGCATCTTTGGCTTTATTTAAACATTAAATCTTAACATAAACTGTTCATAAACATAAACCTGCCATAAAATCCAAAGTCCAATACGTTGGACATTTTTTGTTGTTGTTGCGCTCCAAACAGTGTTAATACTAGAAGTGTTGTATAGGGTTGTCCCGGTACCAATATTTTGGTACATAATATAAAATCCCAACATAAACATAAACATAAGCATAAACATAACATATAATCCTAAACTTGCATTTTTGGCTTTTTTTTTTTTTTAACATTAAATCCAAACATAAACTGTTTATAAACATAACATAAAATACAAAAAGTGCATTTTGGGCTGTATTTTAACATAGAATCCTAACATAAACTGTTTATAAACAAACATAAAAATCACATCAAATCCAAAAATTGTATGTTTGTCTTTATTTTAACATAGAATCCTAAAAAAAAAAAAAGATGTACAAACATAAAAATAACATAGAATCCTAAAATAGCATTTTGGCTTTATGCTGACATAAAATCCTTACAAACAAACTGTTTATAAACAAACACAACATGCAAGCCTAAAATTGCATGTTTGGCTTTATTTTAACATAAACATAAACCGTTTATAAACATAAAATAAAATCCCAAGTCCAAGATGGCAGTATTGTATAGTTTATGGTGTGTTGTCTTGTATTTTGTTGTGACCTAAACAGTGTTAATACTGTAAGTGTTGTGTAGGTTTGTCCTGATACCAATATTTTGGTACTGGACTAATAAAGTAAGGTTCTTACAAGTATCATCCCTGCAGGAAGAGGAATAATCAAGAGCCAATATGTTACTATTTTGCATGTTAATAAGCAACTAATTAATGGTGAATATGTTCCCCATACTAAAGTGTTACCAAAAAAATCTACTATGCAGCGCAAAAAGCCATTTATCAACAACACCCAGAAACGCCACCAGTCCACATTTCAAATTGTTTTTGGCAACTATGGACGTTGTGTCCTCCGGACCAAAGAGGAAAAAAACATCCGGACTGTTCTCGGCGCAAAGTGTAAAATCCAACATGTGTGATGGTATGGGGGTGTATTAGTGCCCAAGGCATGGGTAACTTACACATGTGTGATGGTATGGGGGTGTATTAGTGAACAAGACACGACTAACTTACACATGTGTGATGGTATGGGGGTGTATTAGTGAACAAGACATGACTAACTTACACATGTGTGATGGTATGGGGGTGTATTAGTGAACAAGACATGGGTAACTTACACATGTGTGATGGTATGGGGGTGTATTAGTGCCCAAGGCATGGGTAACTTACACATGTGTGATGGTATGGGGGTGTATTAGTGAACAAGACATGACTAACTTACACATGTGTGATGGTATGGGGGTGTATTAGTGAACAAGACATGACTAACTTACACATGTGTGATGGTATGGGGGTGTATTAGTGAACAAGACATGACTAACTTACACATGTGTGATGGTATGGGGGTGTATTAGTGAACAAGACATGGGTAACTTACACATGTGTGATGGTATGGGGGTGTATTAGTGAACAAGACATGGGTAACTTACACATGTGTGATGGTATGGGGGTGTATTAGTGCCCAAGGCATGGGTAACTTACACATGTGTGATGGTATGGGGGTGTATTAGTGAACAAGACATGACTAACTTACACATGTGTGATGGTATGGGGGTGTATTAGTGAACAAGACATGACTAACTTACACATGTGTGATGGTATGGGGGTGTATTAGTGAACAAGACACGACTAACTTACACATGTGTGATGGTATGGGGGTGTATTAGTGAACAAGACATGACTAACTTACACATGTGTGATGGTATGGGGGTGTATTAGTGAACAAGACATGGGTAACTTACACATGTGTGATGGTATGGGGGTGTATTAGTGCCCAAGGCATGGGTAACTTACACATGTGTGATGGTATGGGGGTGTATTAGTGAACAAGACATGACTAACTTACACATGTGTGATGGTATGGGGGTGTATTAGTGAACAAGACATGACTAACTTACACATGTGTGATGGTATGGGGGTGTATTAGTGAACAAGACATGACTAACTTACACATGTGTGATGGTATGGGGGTGTATTAGTGAACAAGACATGACTAACTTACACATGTGTGATGGTATGGGGGTGTATTAGTGAACAAGACATGGGTAACTTACACATGTGTGATGGTATGGGGGTGTATTAGTGCCCAAGGCATGGGTAACTTACACATGTGTGATGGTATGGGGGTGTATTAGTGAACAAGACATGACTAACTTACACATGTGTGATGGTATGGGGGTGTATTAGTGAACAAGACATGACTAACTTACACATGTGTGATGGTATGGGGGTGTATTAGTGAACAAGACATGGGTAACTTACACATGTGTGATGGTATGGGGGTGTATTAGTGAACAAGACATGACTAACTTACACATGTGTGATTGTATGGGGGTGTATTAGTGCCCAAGGCATGGGTAACTTACACATGTGTGATGGTATGGGGGTGTATTAGTGCCCAAGGCATGACTAACTTACACATGTGTGATGGTATGGGGGTGTATTAGTGCCCAAGGCATGGGTAACTTACACATGTGTGATGGTATGGGGGTGTATTAGTGAACAAGACATGACTAACTTACACATGTGTGATGGTATGGGGGTGTATTAGTGAACAAGACATGACTAACTTACACATGTGTGATGGTATGGGGGTGTATTAGTGAACAAGACATGACTAACTTACACATGTGTGATGGTATGGGGGTGTATTAGTGAACAAGACATGACTAACTTACACATGTGTGATGGTATGGGGGTGTATTAGTGAACAAGACATGACTAACTTACACATGTGTGATGGTATGGGGGTGTATTAGTGAACAAGACATGACTAACTTACACATGTGTGATGGTATGGGGGTGTATTAGTGAACAAGACATGACTAACTTACACATGTGTGATGGTATGGGGGTGTATTAGTGAACAAGACATGACTAACTTACACATGTGTGATGGTATGGGGGTGTATTAGTGCCCAAGACATGACTAACTTACACATGTGTGATGGTATGGGGGTGTATTAGTGAACAAGACATGGGTAACTTACACATGTGTGATGGTATGGGGGTGTATTAGTGCCCAAGGCATGGGTAACTTACACATGTGTGATGGTATGGGGGTGTATTAGTGAACAAGACATGACTAACTTACACATGTGTGATGGTATGGGGGTGTATTAGTGAACAAGACATGACTAACTTACACATGTGTGATGGTATGGGGGTGTATTAGTGAACAAGACATGGGTAACTTACACATGTGTGATGGTATGGGGGTGTATTAGTGCCCAAGGCATGGGTAACTTACACATGTGTGATTGTATGGGGGTGTATTAGTGCCCAAGGCATGGGTAACTTACACATGTGTGATGGTATGGGGGTGTATTAGTGCCCAAGGCATGGGTAACTTACACATGTGTGATGGTATGGGGGTGTATTAGTGCCCAAGGCATGGGTAACTTACACATGTGTGATTGTATGGGGGTGTATTAGTGCCCAAGGCATGGGTAACTTACACATGTGTGATGGTATGGGGGTGTATTAGTGCCCAAGGCATGACTAACTTACACATGTGTGATGGTATGGGGGTGTATTAGTGCCCAAGGCATGGGTAACTTACACATGTGTGATGGTATGGGGGTGTATTAGTGAACAAGACATGACTAACTTACACATGTGTGATGGTATGGGGGTGTATTAGTGCCCAAGGCATGGGTAACTTACACATGTGTGATGGTATGGGGGTGTATTAGTGAACAAGACATGACTAACTTACACATGTGTGATGGTATGGGGGTGTATTAGTGAACAAGACATGACTAACTTACACATGTGTGATGGTATGGGGGTGTATTAGTGAACAAGACATGACTAACTTACACATGTGTGATGGTATGGGGGTGTATTAGTGAACAAGACATGACTAACTTACACATGTGTGATGGTATGGGGGTGTATTAGTGAACAAGACATGACTAACTTACACATGTGTGATGGTATGGGGGTGTATTAGTGAACAAGACATGACTAACTTACACATGTGTGATGGTATGGGGGTGTATTAGTGAACAAGACATGACTAACTTACACATGTGTGATGGTATGGGGGTGTATTAGTGAACAAGACATGGGTAACTTACACATGTGTGATGGTATGGGGGTGTATTAGTGCCCAAGGCATGGGTAACTTACACATGTGTGATGGTATGGGGGTGTATTAGTGAACAAGACATGACTAACTTACACATGTGTGATGGTATGGGGGTGTATTAGTGAACAAGACATGACTAACTTACACATGTGTGATGGTATGGGGGTGTATTAGTGAACAAGACATGGGTAACTTACACATGTGTGATGGTATGGGGGTGTATTAGTGCCCAAGGCATGGGTAACTTACACATGTGTGATGGTATGGGGGTGTATTAGTGCCCAAGGCATGGGTAACTTACACATGTGTGATGGTATGGGGGTGTATTAGTGAACAAGACATGACTAACTTACACATGTGTGATGGTATGGGGGTGTATTAGTGAACAAGACATGACTAACTTACACATGTGTGATGGTATGGGGGTGTATTAGTGAACAAGACATGGGTAACTTACACATGTGTGATGGTATGGGGGTGTATTAGTGCCCAAGGCATGGGTAACTTACACATGTGTGATGGTATGGGGGTGTATTAGTGAACAAGACATGACTAACTTACACATGTGTGATGGTATGGGGGTGTATTAGTGAACAAGACATGACTAACTTACACATGTGTGATGGTATGGGGGTGTATTAGTGAACAAGACATGACTAACTTACACATGTGTGATGGTATGGGGGTGTATTAGTGAACAAGACATGACTAACTTACACATGTGTGATGGTATGGGGGTGTATTAGTGAACAAGACATGACTAACTTACACATGTGTGATGGTATGGGGGTGTATTAGTGAACAAGACATGGGTAACTTACACATGTGTGATAGTATGGGGGTGTATTAGTGAACAAGACATGGGTAACTTACACATGTGTGATGGTATGGGGGTGTATTAGTGAACAAGACATGACTAACTTACACATGTGTGATGGTATGGGGGTGTATTAGTGAACAAGACATGGGTAACTTACACATGTGTGATGGTATGGGGGTGTATTAGTGCCCAAGGCATGACTAACTTACACATGTGTGATGGTATGGGGGTGTATTAGTGCCCAAGGCATGGGTAACTTACACATGTGTGATGGTATGGGGGTGTATTAGTGAACAAGACATGACTAACTTACACATGTGTGATGGTATGGGGGTGTATTAGTGAACAAGACATGACTAACTTACACATGTGTGATGGTATGGGGGTGTATTAGTGAACAAGACATGGGTAACTTACACATGTGTGATGGTATGGGGGTGTATTAGTGAACAAGACATGGGTAACTTACACATGTGTGATGGTATGGGGGTGTATTAGTGAACAAGACATGACTAACTTACACATGTGTGATGGTATGGGGGTGTATTAGTGAACAAGACATGGGTAACTTACACATGTGTGATGGTATGGGGGTGTATTAGTGAACAAGACATGACTAACTTACACATGTGTGATGGTATGGGGGTGTATTAGTGAACAAGACATGACTAACTTACACATGTGTGATGGTATGGGGGTGTATTAGTGAACAAGACATGACTAACTTACACATGTGTGATGGTATGGGGGTGTATTAGTGAACAAGACATGGGTAACTTACACATGTGTGATGGTATGGGGGTGTATTAGTGCCCAAGGCATGGGTAACTTACACATGTGTGATGGTATGGGGGTGTATTAGTGAACAAGACATGACTAACTTACACGTGTGATGGTATGGGGGTGTATTGGTGAACAAGACATGACTAACTTACACATGTGTGATGGTATGGGGGTGTATTAGTGAACAAGACATGACTAACTTACACATGTGTGATGGTATGGGGGTGTATTAGTGAACAAGACATGACTAACTTACACATGTGTGATGGTATGGGGGTGTATTAGTGAACAAGACATGACTAACTTACACATGTGTGATGGTATGGGGGTGTATTAGTGAACAAGACATGGGTAACTTACACATGTGTGATAGTATGGGGGTGTATTAGTGCCCAAGGCATGGGTAACTTACACATGTGTGATGGTATGGGGGTGTATTAGTGCCCAAGGCATGGGTAACTTACCCATGTGTGATTGTATGGGGGTGTATTAGTGCCCAAGGCATGGGTAACTTACACATGTGTGATGGTATGGGGGTGTATTAGTGCCCAAGGCATGGGTAACTTACACATGTGTGATGGTATGGGGGTGTATTAGTGAACAAGACATGACTAACTTACACATGTGTGATGGTATGGGGGTGTATTAGTGAACAAGACATGACTAACTTACACATGTGTGATGGTATGGGGGTGTATTAGTGAACAAGACATGGGTAACTTACACATGTGTGATGGTATGGGGGTGTATTAGTGAACAAGACATGGGTAACTTACACATGTGTGATGGTATGGGGGTGTATTAGTGAACAAGACATGACTAACTTACACATGTGTGATGGTATGGGGGTGTATTAGTGAACAAGACATGGGTAACTTACACATGTGTGATGGTATGGGGGTGTATTAGTGAACAAGACATGACTAACTTACACATGTGTGATGGTATGGGGGTGTATTAGTGAACAAGACATGACTAACTTACACATGTGTGATGGTATGGGGGTGTATTAGTGAACAAGACATGACTAACTTACACATGTGTGATGGTATGGGGGTGTATTAGTGAACAAGACATGGGTAACTTACACATGTGTGATGGTATGGGGGTGTATTAGTGCCCAAGGCATGGGTAACTTACACATGTGTGATGGTATGGGGGTGTATTAGTGAACAAGACATGACTAACTTACACGTGTGATGGTATGGGGGTGTATTGGTGAACAAGACATGACTAACTTACACATGTGTGATGGTATGGGGGTGTATTAGTGAACAAGACATGACTAACTTACACATGTGTGATGGTATGGGGGTGTATTAGTGAACAAGACATGACTAACTTACACATGTGTGATGGTATGGGGGTGTATTAGTGAACAAGACATGACTAACTTACACATGTGTGATGGTATGGGGGTGTATTAGTGAACAAGACATGACTAACTTACACATGTGTGATGGTATGGGGGTGTAAGTTAGTCATGTCTTGTTCACTAATACACCCCCATACCATCACACATGTGTAAGTTAGTCATGTCTTGTTCACTAAACAAGACATGACTAACTTACACATGTGTGATGGTATGGGGGTGTATTAGTGAACAAGACATGGGTAACTTACACATGTGTGATAGTATGGGGGTGTATTAGTGCCCAAGGCATGGGTAACTTACACATGTGTGATGGTATGGGGGTGTATTAGTGCCCAAGGCATGGGTAACTTACCCATGTGTGATTGTATGGGGGTGTATTAGTGCCCAAGGCATGGGTAACTTACACATGTGTGATGGTATGGGGGTGTATTAGTGCCCAAGGCATGACTAACTTACACATGTGTGATGGTATGGGGGTGTATTAGTGCCCAAGGCATGGGTAACTTACACATGTGTGATGGTATGGGGGTGTATTAGTGAACAAGACATGACTAACTTACACATGTGTGATGGTATGGGGGTGTATTAGTGAACAAGACATGACTAACTTACACATGTGTGATGGTATGGGGGTGTATTAGTGAACAAGACATGGGTAACTTACACATGTGTGATGGTATGGGGGTGTATTAGTGCCCAAGGCATGGGTAACTTACACATGTGTGATGGTATGGGGGTGTATTAGTGAACAAGACATGACTAACTTACACATGTGTGATGGTATGGGGGTGTATTAGTGAACAAGACATGACTAACTTACACATGTGTGATGGTATGGGGGTGTATTAGTGAACAAGACATGACTAACTTACACATGTGTGATGGTATGGGGGTGTATTAGTGAACAAGACATGGGTAACTTACACATGTGTGATGGTATGGGGGTGTATTAGTGCCCAAGGCATGGGTAACTTACACATGTGTGATGGTATGGGGGTGTATTAGTGAACAAGACATGACTAACTTACACATGTGTGATGGTATGGGGGTGTATTAGTGAACAAGACATGACTAACTTACACATGTGTGATGGTATGGGGGTGTATTAGTGAACAAGACATGGGTAACTTACACATGTGTGATGGTATGGGGGTGTATTAGTGCCCAAGGCATGGGTAACTTACACATGTGTGATGGTATGGGGGTGTATTAGTGAACAAGACATGACTAACTTACACATGTGTGATGGTATGGGGGTGTATTAGTGAACAAGACATGACTAACTTACACATGTGTGATGGTATGGGGGTGTATTAGTGAACAAGACATGGGTAACTTACACATGTGTGATAGTATGGGGGTGTATTAGTGCCCAAGGCATGGGTAACTTACACATGTGTGATGGTATGGGAGTGTATTAGTGCCCAAGGCATGGGTAACTTACACATGTGTGATGGTATGGGGGTGTATTAGTGCCCAAGGCATGGGTAACTTACACATGTGTGATGGTATGGGGGTGTATTAGTGAACACGACATGACTAACTTACACATGTGTGATGGTATGGGGGTGTATTAGTGAACAAGACATGACTAACTTACACATGTGTGATGGTATGGGGGTGTATTAGTGAACAAGACATGACTAACTTACACATGTGTGATGGCATGGGGGTGTATTAGTGAACAAGACATGGGTAACTTACACATGTGTGATGGTATGGGGGTGTATTAGTGCCCAAGGCATGGGTAACTTACACATGTGTGATGGTATGGGGGTGTATTAGTGAACAAGACATGACTAACTTACACATGTGTGATGGTATGGGGGTGTATTAGTGAACAAGACATGACTAACTTACACATGTGTGATGGTATGGGGGTGTATTAGTGAACAAGACATGACTAACTTACACATGTGTGATGGTATGGGGGTGTATTAGTGAACAAGACATGACTAACTTACACATGTGTGATGGTATGGGGGTGTATTAGTGAACAAGACATGGGTAACTTACACATGTGTGATGGTATGGGGGTGTATTAGTGCCCAAGGCATGGGTAACTTACACATGTGTGATGGTATGGGGGTGTATTAGTGAACAAGACATGACTAACTTACACATGTGTGATGGTATGGGGGTGTATTAGTGAACAAGACATGACTAACTTACACATGTGTGATGGTATGGGGGTGTATTAGTGAACAAGACATGACTAACTTACACATGTGTGATGGTATGGGGGTGTATTAGTGAACAAGACATGACTAACTTACACATGTGTGATGGTATGGGGGTGTATTAGTGAACAAGAAATGGGTAACTTACACATGTGTGATGGTATGGGGGTGTATTAGTGCCCAAGGCATGGGTAACTTACACATGTGTGATGGTATGGGGGTGTATTAGTGAACAAGACATGACTAACTTACACATGTGTGATGGTATGGGGGTGTATTAGTGAACAAGACATGACTAACTTACACATGTGTGATGGTATGGGGGTGTATTAGTGAACAAGACATGGGTAACTTACACATGTGTGATGGTATGGGGGTGTATTAGTGCCCAAGGCATGGGTAACTTACACATGTGTGATGGTATGGGGGTGTATTAGTGCCCAAGGCATGGGTAACTTACACATGTGTGATGGTATGGGGGTGTATTAGTGAACAAGACATGACTAACTTACACATGTGTGATGGTATGGGGGTGTATTAGTGAACAAGACATGGGTAACTTACACATGTGTGATGGTATGGGGGTGTATTAGTGCCCAAGGCATGGGTAACTTACACATGTGTGATGGTATGGGGGTGTATTAGTGAACAAGACATGACTAACTTACACATGTGTGATGGTATGGGGGTGTATTAGTGAACAAGACATGGGTAACTTACACATGTGTGATGGTATGGGGGTGTATTAGTGAACAAGACATGGGTAACTTACACATGTGTGATGGTATGGGGGTGTATTAGTGCCCAAGGCATGGGTAACTTACACATGTGTGATGGTATGGGGGTGTATTAGTGAACAAGACATGACTAACTTACACATGTGTGATGGTATGGGGGTGTATTAGTGAACAAGACATGACTAACTTACACATGTGTGATGGTATGGGGGTGTATTAGTGAACAAGACATGACTAACTTACACATGTGTGATGGTATGGGGGTGTATTAGTGAACAAGACATGACTAACTTACACATGTGTGATGGTATGGGGGTGTATTAGTGAACAAGACATGGGTAACTTACACATGTGTGATGGTATGGGGGTGTATTAGTGCACAAGACATGACTAACTTACACATGTGTGATGGTATGGGGGTGTATTAGTGAACAAGACATGACTAACTTACACATGTGTGATGGTATGGGGGTGTATTAGTGAACAAGACATGACTAACTTACACATGTGTGATGGTATGGGGGTGTATTAGTGAACAAGACATGACTAACTTACACATGTGTGATGGTATGGGGGTGTATTAGTGAACAAGACATGACTAACTTACACATGTGTGATGGTATGGGGGTGTATTAGTGAACAAGACATGACTAACTTACACATGTGTGATGGTATGGGGGTGTATTAGTGAACAAGACATGACTAACTTACACATGTGTGATGGTATGGGGGTGTATTAGTGAACAAGACATGGGTAACTTACACATGTGTGATAGTATGGGGGTGTATTAGTGCCCAAGGCATGGGTAACTTACACATGTGTGATGGTATGGGGGTGTATTAGTGCCCAATGCATGGGTAACTTACACATGTGTGATGGTATGGGGGTGTATTAGTGCCCAAGGCATGACTAACTTACACATGTGTGATGGTATGGGGGTGTATTAGTGCCCAAGGCATGGGTAACTTACACATGTGTGATGGTATGGGGGTGTATTAGTGAACAAGACATGACTAACTTACACATGTGTGATGGTATGGGGGTGTATTAGTGAACAAGACATGACTAACTTACACATGTGTGATGGTATGGGGGTGTATTAGTGAACAAGACATGGGTAACTTACACATGTGTGATGGTATGGGGGTGTATTAGTGAACAAGACATGGGTAACTTACACATGTGTGATGGTATGGGGGTGTATTAGTGAACAAGACATGACTAACTTACACATGTGTGATGGTATGGGGGTGTATTAGTGAACAAGACATGGGTAACTTACACATGTGTGATAGTATGGGGGTGTATTAGTGCCCAAGGCATGGGTAACTTACACATGTGTGATGGTATGGGGGTGTATTAGTGCCCAAGGCATGGGTAACTTACCCATGTGTGATTGTATGGGGGTGTATTAGTGCCCAAGGCATGGGTAACTTACACATGTGTGATGGTATGGGGGTGTATTAGTGCCCAAGGCATGACTAACTTACACATGTGTGATGGTATGGGGGTGTATTAGTGCCCAAGGCATGGGTAACTTACACATGTGTGATGGTATGGGGGTGTATTAGTGAACAAGACATGACTAACTTACACATGTGTGATGGTATGGGGGTGTATTAGTGAACAAGACATGACTAACTTACACATGTGTGATGGTATGGGGGTGTATTAGTGAACAAGACATGGGTAACTTACACATGTGTGATGGTATGGGGGTGTATTAGTGCCCAAGGCATGGGTAACCTACACATGTGTGATGGTATGGGGGTGTATTAGTGAACAAGACATGACTAACTTACACATGTGTGATGGTATGGGGGTGTATTAGTGAACAAGGCATGGGTAACTTACACATGTGTGATGGTATGGGGGTGTATTAGTGAACAAGACATGACTAACTTACACATGTGTGATGGTATGGGGGTGTATTAGTGAACAAGACATGACTAACTTACACATGTGTGATGGTATGGGGGTGTATTAGTGAACAAGACATGACTAACTTACACATGTGTGATGGTATGGGGGTGTATTAGTGAACAAGACATGACTAACTTACACATGTGTGATGGTATGGGGGTGTATTAGTGAACAAGACATGACTAACTTACACATGTGTGATGGTATGGGGGTGTATTAGTGAACAAGACATGGGTAACTTACACATGTGTGATGGTATGGGGGTGTATTAGTGCCCAAGGCATGGGTAACTTACACATGTGTGATGGTATGGGGGTGTATTAGTGAACAAGACATGACTAACTTACACATGTGTGATGGTATGGGGGTGTATTAGTGAACAAGACATGACTAACTTACACATGTGTGATGGTATGGGGGTGTATTAGTGAACAAGACATGGGTAACTTACACATGTGTGATGGTATGGGGGTGGTATTAGTGAACAGAGACATGGACTACTTTCACATGTGTGATGGTATAGGGGGTGTATTAGTGGAACAAGACATGGGTAACTTACACATTGTGATGGTATGGGGGTGTATTAGTGCCAAGGCATTGGGTAACTTACACATGTGTGATGTATGGGGGTGTATTAGTGAACAAGACATGACTAACTTACACATGTGTGATGGTATGGGGTGTATTAGTGAACAAGACATGGCTAACTTACACATGTGTGATGGTATGGGGGTGTATTAGTGAACAAGACATGACTAACTTACACATGTGTGATGGTATGGGGGTGTATTAGTGAACAAGACATGACTAACTTACACATGTGTGATGGTATGGGGGTGTATTAGTGAACAAGACATGACTAACTTACACATGTGTGATGGTATGGGGGTGTATTAGTGAACAAGACATGGACTAACTTACACATGTGTGATGGTATGGGGGTGTATTAGTGAACAAGACATGACTAACTTACACATGTGTGATGGTATGGGGGTGTATTAGTGAACAAGACATGACTAACTTACACATGTGTGATGGTATGGGGGTGTATTAGTGAACAAGACATGACTAACTTACACATGTGTGATGGTATGGGGGTGTATTAGTGAACAAGACATGACTAACTTACACATGTGTGATGGTATGGGGGTGTATTAGTGAACAAGACATGACTAACTTACACATGTGTGATGGTATGGGGGTGTATTAGTGAACAAGACATGACTAACTTACACATGTGTGATGGTATGGGGGTGTATTAGTGAACAAGACATGGGTAACTTACACATGTGTGATGGTATGGGGGTGTATTAGTGAACAAGACATGACTAACTTACACATGTGTGATGGTATGGGGGTGTATTAGTGAACAAGACATGGGTAACTTACACATGTGTGATGGTATGGGGGTGTATTAGTGCCCAAGGCATGGACTAACTTACACATGTGTGATGGTATGGGGGTGTATTAGTGAACAAGACATGACTAACTTACACATGTGTGATGGTATGGGGGTGTATTAGTGAACAAGACATGACTAACTTACACATGTGTGATGGTATGGGGGTGTATTAGTGAACAAGACATGACTAACTTACACATGTGTGATGGTATGGGGGTGTATTAGTGAACAAGACATGACTAACTTACACATGTGTGATGGTATGGGGGTGTATTAGTGAACAAGACATGGTAACTTACACATGTGTGATGGTATGGGGGTGTATTAGTGCCCCAAGCATGGGTAACTTACACATGTGTGATGGTATGGGGGTGTATTAGTGAACAAGACATGACTAACTTACACATGTGTGATGGTATGGGGGTGTATTAGTGAACAAGACATGACTAACTTACACATGTGTGATGGTATGGGGGTGTATTAGTGAACAAGACATGACTAACTTACACATGTGTGATGGTATGGGGGTGTATTAGTGAACAAGACATGACTAACTTACACATGTGTGATGGTATGGGGGTGTATTAGTGAACAAGACATGACTAACTTACACATGTGTGATGGTATGGGGGTGTATTAGTGAACAAGACATGGGTAACTTACACATGTGTGATGGTATGGGGGTGTATTAGTGCCCAAGACATGGGTAACTTACACATGTGTGATGGTATGGGGGTGTATTAGTGAACAAGACATGACTAACTTACACAGTGTGATGGTATGGGGGTGTATTAGTGAACAAGACATGACTAACTTACACATGTGTGATGGTATGGGGGTGTATTAGTGAACAAGACATGGACTAACTTACACATGTGTGATGGTATGGGGGTGTATTAGTGAACAAGACATGACTAACTTACACATGTGTGATGGTATGGGGGTGTATTAGTGAACAAGACATGACTAACTTACACATGTGTGATGGTATGGGGGTGTATTAGTGAACAAGACATGACTAACTTACACATGTGTGATGGTATGGGGGTGTATTAGTGAACAAGACATGGGTAACTTACACATGTGTGATAGGTATGGGGGTGTATTAGTGCCCAAGCATGGGTAACTTACACATGTGTGATGGTATGGGGTGTATTAGTGCCCAGCATGGTAACTTACCCATGTGTGATGGTATGGGGGTGTATTAGTGCCCAAGGCATGGGTAACTTACACATGTGTGATGGTATGGGGGTGTATTAGTGCCCAAGGCATGACTAACTTACACATGTGTGATGGTATGGGGGTGTATTAGTGCCCAAGGCATGGTAACTTACACATGTGTGATGGTATGGGGGTGTATTAGTGAACAAGACATGACTAACTTACACATGTGTGATGGTATGGGGGTGTATTAGTGAACAAGACATGACTAACTTACACATGTGTGATGGTATGGGGGTGTATTAGTGAACAAGACATGGGTAACTTACACATGTGTGATGGTATGGGGGTGTATTAGTGCCCAAGGCATGGGTAACTTACACATGTGTGATGGTATGGGGGTGTATTAGTGAACAAGACATGACTAACTTACACATGTGTGATGGTATGGGGGTGTATTAGTGAACAAGACATGGACTAACTTACACATGTGTGATGGTATGGGGGTGTATTAGTGAACAAGACATGGGTAACTTACACATGTGTGATGGTATGGGGGTGTATTAGTGCCCAAGGCATGGGTAACTTACACATGTGTGATGGTATGGGGGTGTATTAGTGCCCAAGGCATGGGTAACTTACACATGTGTGATGGTATGGGGGTGTATTAGTGCCCAAGGCATGGGTAACTTACACATGTGTGATGGTATGGGGGTGTATTAGTGCCCAAGGCATGGGTAACTTACACATGTGTGATGGTATGGGGGTGTATTAGTGCCCAAGGCATGACTAACTTACACATGTGTGATGGTATGGGGGTGTATTAGTGCCCAAGGCATGGGTAACTTACACATGTGTGATGGTATGGGGGTGTATTAGTGAACAAGACATGACTAACTTACACATGTGTGATGGTATGGGGGTGTATTAGTGAACAAGACATGACTAACTTACACATGTGTGATGGTATGGGGGTGTATTAGTGAACAAGACATGACTAACTTACACATGTGTGATGGTATGGGGGTGTATTAGTGAACAAGACATGACTAACTTACACATGTGTGATGGTATGGGGGTGTATTAGTGAACAAGACATGACTAACTTACACATGTGTGATGGTATGGGGGTGTATTAGTGAACAAGACATGACTAACTTACACATGTGTGATGGTATGGGGGTGTATTAGTGAACAAGACATGACTAACTTACACATGTGTGATGGTATGGGGGTGTATTAGTGAACAAGACATGACTAACTTACACATGTGTGATGGTATGGGGGTGTATTAGTGAACAAGACATGACTAACTTACACATGTGTGATGGTATGGGGGTGTATTAGTGAACAAGACATGGGTAACTTACACATGTGTGATGGTATGGGGGTGTATTAGTGCCCAAGGCATGGGTAACTTACACATGTGTGATGGTATGGGGGTGTATTAGTGACCAAGACATGACTAACTTACACATGTGTGATGGTATGGGGGTGTATTAGTGAACAAGACATGACTAACTTACACATGTGTGATGGTATGGGGGTGTATTAGTGAACAAGACATGGGTAACTTACACATGTGTGATGGTATGGGGGTGTATTAGTGCCCAAGGCATGGCTAACTTACACATGTGTGATGGTATGGGGGTGTATTAGTGCCCAAGGCATGGGTAACTTACACATGTGTGATGGTATGGGGGTGTATTAGTGAACAAGACATGACTAACTTACACATGTGTGATGGTATGGGGGTGTATTAGTGAACAAGACATGACTAACTTACACATGTGTGATGGTATGGGGGTGTATTAGTGAACAAGACATGACTAACTTACACATGTGTGATGGTATGGGGGTGTATTAGTGAACAAGACATGGACTAACTTACACATGTGTGATGGTATGGGGGTGTATTAGTGAACAAGACATGACTAACTTACACATGTGTGATGGTATGGGGGTGTATTAGTGAACAAGACATGACTAACTTACACATGTGTGATGGTATGTGGGTGTATTAGTGAACAAGACATGACTAACTTACACATGTGTGATGGTATGGGGGTGTATTAGTGAACAAGACATGACTAACTTACACATGTGTGATGGTATGGGGGTGTATTAGTGAACAAGACATGGTAACTTACACATGTGTGATGGTATGGGGGTGTATTAGTGAACAAGACATGACTAACTTACACATGTGTGATGGTATGGGGGTGTATTAGTGAACAAGACATGACTAACTTACACATGTGTGATGGTAATGGGGGTGTATTAGTGAACAAGACATGACTAACTTACACATGTGTGATGGTATGGGGGTGTATTAGTGAACAAGACATGACTAACTTACACATGTGTGATGGTATGGGGGTGTATTAGTGAACAAGACATGACTAACTTACACATGTGTGATGGTATGGGGGTGTATTAGTGAACAAGACATGACTAACTTACACATGTGTGATGGTATGGGGGTGTATTAGTGAACAAGACATGACTAACTTACACAGGTGTGATAGTATGGGGGTGTATTAGTGCCCAAGGCATGGGTAACTTACACATGTGTGATGGTATGGGGGTGTATTAGTGCCCAAGGCATGGGTAACTTACACATGTGTGATTGTATGGGGGTGTATTAGTGCCCAAGGCATGGGTAACTTACACATGTGTGATGGTATGGGGGTGTATTAGTGCCCAAGGCATGACTAACTTACACATGTGTGATGGTATGGGGGTGTATTAGTGCCCAAGGCATGGGTAACTTACACATGTGTGATGGTATGGGGGTGTATTAGTGAACAAGACATGACTAACTTACACATGTGTGATGGTATGGGGGTGTATTAGTGAACAAGACATGGGTAACTTACACATGTGTGATGGTATGGGGGTGTATTAGTGCCCAAGGCATGGGTAACTTACACATGTGGGATGGTATGGGGGTGTATTAGTGAACAAGACATGACTAACTTACACATGTGTGATGGTATGGGGGTGTATTAGTGAACAAGACATGGTAACTTACACATGTGTGATGGTATGGGGGTGTATTACTGCCCAAGGCATGGGTAACTTACACATGTGTGATGGTATGGGGGTGTATTAGTGAACAAGACATGACTAACTTACACATGTGTGATGGTATGGGGGTGTATTAGTGAACAAGACATGGGTAACTTACACATGTGTGATGGTATGGGGGTGTATTACTGCCCAAGGCATGGGTAACTTACACATGTGTGATGGTATGGGGGTGTATTAGTGCCCAAGGCATGGGTAACTTACACATGTGTGATGGTATGGGGGTGTATTAGTGAACAAGACATGACTAACTTACACATGTGTGATAGTATGGGGGTGTATTAGTGCCCAAGGCATGGGTAACTTACACATGTGTGATGGTATGGGGGTGTATTAGTGCCCAAGGCATGGGTAACTTACACATGTGTGATTGTATGGGGGTGTATTAGTGCCCAAGGCATGGGTAACTTACACATGTGTGATGGTATGGGGGTGTATTAGTGCCCAAGGCATGACTAACTTACACATGTGTGATGGTATGGGGGTGTATTAGTGCCCAAGGCATGGGTAACTTACACATGTGTGATGGTATGGGGGTGTATTAGTGAACAAGACATGACTAACTTACACATGTGTGATGGTATGGGGGTGTATTAGTGAACAAGACATGACTAACTTACACATGTGTGATGGTATGGGGGTGTATTAGTGAACAAGACATGGGTAACTTACACATGTGTAATGGTATGGGGGTGTATTAGTGCCCAAGGCATGGGTAACTTACACATGTGGGATGGTATGGGGGTGTATTAGTGAACAAGACATGACTAACTTACACATGTGTGATGGTATGGGGGTGTATTAGTGAACAAGACATGGGTAACTTACACATGTGTGATGGTATGGGGGTGTATTACTGCCCAAGGCATGGGTAACTTACACATGTGTGATGGTATGGGGGTGTATTAGTGCCCAAGGCATGGGTAACTTACACATGTGTGATGGTATGGGGGTGTATTAGTGAACAAGACATGACTAACTTACACATGTGTGATGGTATGGGGGTGTATTAGTGAACAAGACATGGGTAACTTACACATGTGTGATGGTATGGGGGTGTATTAGTGCCCAAGGCATGGGTAACTTACACATGTGTGATGGTATGGGGGTGTATTAGTGAACAAGACATGACTAACTTACACATGTGTGATGGTATGGGGGTGTATTAGTGAACAAGACATGACTAACTTACACATGTGTGATGGTATGGGGGTGTATTAGTGAACAAGACATGACTAACTTACACATGTGTGATGGTATGGGGGTGTATTAGTGAACAAGACATGGGTAACTTACACATGTGTGATAGTATGGGGGTGTATTAGTGCCCAAGGCATGGGTAACTTACACATGTGTGATGGTATGGGCGTGTATTAGTGCCCAAGGCATGGGTAACTTACACATGTGTGATTGTATGGGGGTGTATTAGTGCCCAAGGCATGGGTAACTTACACATGGGTGATGGTATGGGGGTGTATTAGTGCCCAAGGCATGACTAACTTACACATGTGTGATGGTATGGGGGTGTATTAGTGCCCAAGGCATGGGTAACTTACACATGTGTGATGGTATGGGGGTGTATTAGTGAACAAGACATGACTAACTTACACATGTGTGATGGTATGGGGGTGTATTAGTGAACAAGACATGACTAACTTACACATGTGTGATGGTATGGGGGTGTATTAGTGAACAAGACATGACTAACTTACACATGTGTGATGGTATGGGGGTGTATTAGTGAACAAGACATGGGTAACTTACACATGTGTGATGGTATGGGGGTGTATTAGTGCCCAAGGCATGGGTAACTTACACATGTGTGATGGTATGGGGGTGTATTAGTGCCCAAGGCATGGGTAACTTACACATGTGTGATGGTATGGGGGTGTATTAGTGAACAAGACATGACTAACTTACACATGTGTGATGGTATGGGGGTGTATTAGTGAACAAGACAAGGGTAACTTACACATGTGTGATGGTATGGGGGTGTATTAGTGCCCAAGGCATGGGTAACTTACACATGTGTGATGATATGGGGGTGTATTAGTGCCCAAGGCATGGGTAACTTACACATGTGTGATGGTATGGGGGTGTATTAGTGAACAAGACATGACTAACTTACACATGTGTGATGGTATGGGGGTGTATTAGTGAACAAGACATGACTAACTTACACATGTGTGATGGTATGGGGGTGTATTAGTGAACAAGACATGACTAACTTACACATGTGTGATGGTATGGGGGTGTATTAGTGAACAAGACATGGGTAACTTACACATGTGTGATGGTATGGGGGTGTATTAGTGAACAAGACATGGGTAACTTACACATGTGTGATGGTATGGGGGTGTATTAGTGCCCAAGACATGACTAACTTACACATGTGTGATGGTATGGGGGTGTATTAGTGAACAAGACATGACTAACTTACACATGTGTGATGGTATGGGGGTGTATTAGTGAACAAGACATGACTAACTTACACATGTGTGATGGTATGGGGGTGTATTAGTGAACAAGACATGACTAACTTACACATGTGTGATGGTATGGGGGTGTATTAGTGAACAAGACATGACTAACCTACACATGTGTGATGGTATGGGGGTGTATTAGTGAACAAGACATGGGTAACTTACACATGTGTGATAGTATGGGGGTGTATTAGTGCCCAAGGCATGGGTAACTTACACGTGTGATGGTATGGGGGTGTATTAGTGCCCAAGGCATGGGTAACTTACACATGTGTGATTGTATGGGGGTGTATTAGTGCCCAAGGCATGGGTAACTTACACATGTGTGATGGTATGGGGGTGTATTAGTGCCCAAGGCATGACTAACTTGTGTAGGTATGGGGGTGTATTAGTGCCCAAGGCATGGGTAACTTACACATGTGTGATGGTATGGGGGTGTATTAGTGAACAAGACATGACTAACTTACACATGTGTGATGGTATGGGGGTGTATTAGTGAACAAGACATGACTAACTTACACATGTGTGATGGTATGGGGGTGTATTAGTGAACAAGACATGGGTAACTTACACATGTGTGATGGTATGGGGGTGTATTAGTGCCCAAGGCATGGGTAACTTACACATGTGTGATGGTATGGGGGTGTATTAGTGCCCAAGGCATGGGTAACTTACACATGTGTGATGGTATGGGGGTGTATTAGTGAACAAGACATGACTAACTTACACATGTGTGATGGTATGGGGGTGTATTAGTGAACAAGACATGACTAACTTACACATGTGTGATGGTATGGGGGTGTGTTAGTGAACAAGACATGACTAACTTACACATGTGTGATGGTATGGGGGTGTATTAGTGAACAAGACATGGGTAACTTACACATGTGTGATGGTATGGGGGTGTATTAGTGCCCAAGGCATGGGTAACTTACACATGTGTGATGGTATGGGGGTGTATTAGTGCCCAAGGCATGGGTAACTTACACATGTGTGATGGTATGGGGGTGTATTAGTGAACAAGACATGACTAACTTACACATGTGTGATGGTATGGGGGTGTATTAGTGAACAAGACATGACTAACTTACACATGTGTGATGGTATGGGGGTGTATTAGTGAACAAGACATGACTAACTTACACATGTGTGATGGTATGGGGGTGTATTAGTGAACAAGACATGGGTAACTTACACATGTGTGATGGTATGGGGGTGTATTAGTGCCCAAGGCATGGGTAACTTACACATGTGTGATGGTATGGGGGTGTATTAGTGAACAAGACATGACTAACTTACACATGTGTGATGGTATGGGGGTGTATTAGTGAACAAGACATGACTAACTTACACATGTGTGATGGTATGGGGGTGTATTAGTGAACAAGACATGGGTAACTTACACATGTGTGATGGTATGGGGGTGTATTAGTGCCCAAGACATGACTAACTTACACATGTGTGATGGTATGGGGATGTATTAGTGAACAAGACATGACTAACTTACACATGTGTGATGGTATGGGGGTGTATTAGTGAACAAGACATGGGTAACTTACACATGTGTGATGGTATGGGGGTGTATTAGTGCCCAAGACATGACTAACTTACACATGTGTGATGGTATGGGGGTGTATTAGTGAACAAGACATGGGTAACTTACACATGTGTGATGGTATGGGGGTGTATTAGTGCCCAAGGCATGGGTAACTTACACATGTGTGATGGTATGGGGGTGTATTAGTGCCCAAGGCATGGGTAACTTACACATGTGTGAAGGCACCATTAATGCTGAATGGTCCATACAGGTTTTGGAACAGCATATGTTGTCATCCAAGCAACGTTATCATGGACGCCCCTGCTTATTTCAGCAAGACAGTGCCAAGCCAAGTGTTACAACAGCGTGGCTTCATAGTAAAGAGTGGGGGTCCTAGACTGGCCTGTCTGTAGTCCAGACCTATCTCCTATTTAAAATGTGTGGCGTAATATGAAGCCTGAAATACCACAATAACTACTTAAGCTGTACATCAAGCAAAACAGCCCCAAAGCATGATGTTTCCACCTCCATGCTTCACAGTAGGTATGGTGTTCTTGGGATGCAACTCAGTATTCTTCTTCCTCCAAACACGACCAGTTGAGTTTATACCAAAAAGTTCTATTTTGGTTTCATCTGACCACATGACATTCTCCCAATCCTCTGCTGTATCATCCATGCATCCATTTTGGTATAAACTCAACTCCTCGTGTTTGGAGGAAGAATAATACTGAGTTGCATCCCAAGAACACCACACCTACTGTGAAGCATGGAGGTGGAAACATCATGCTTTGGGGCTGTTTTTCTGCTAAGAGGACAGGACGATTGATCCGTGTTAAGGAAAGAATGAATGGGGCCATGTATCCTGAGATTTGGAGCCAAAACCTCCTTCCATCAGTGAGAGCTTTGAATTGTTGACCAAATACTTATTTTCCACCATCATTTACAAATAAATTATTTAAAATTCCTGGATTTTTTTCCATATTCTGTCTCTCCCAGTTGAAGTGTACCTATGATGAAAATGACAGACCTCTGTCATCATTTGAAGTGGGAGAACTTGCACAATCGCTGGCTGACTAAATACTTTTTGGCCCCACTGTGGGCTCATTCAAGTCACTCAAAGGTTGATGACCTCATTCAGAGTCTGGATCACAGGTTGGGCTTGATCATGACTTTTCTTTCATGGGTTTTGTTGCAGGTTCTGAAGGAATGGGCGGCCGAGTACTGACCCAGCCGCTCTGACTTTTAAGGTAAAGGAGGGGGAAGGTGGTGTTGTGTAGAGAGAGGGTGGGCTTGCAACATCTGTCAGCACTCAGGCAGCGGGGAATAGAGAACTATGCGGGCTGGGCTCTCCGACCGGCATGGCGGCCTTGTTTACACGCCCTGATGAGGTTAGTCGTCATGCTCGGTGAAAGGAGCCTTTGTCCTGCCGGGGGAATGTGTGATGGGAATATAATAGTGGAACTCACTACCTGCTTTTATTGTGCTGGACACACCTGATCATAGGCGCCCATCTACATTGGCTGCTCGGTGTGTGTGTAGGATACCAATATTTTAGTACGCTTTGGTACTTTTAGAAATAACTTAGACCACAAAAAATCTCATTATTAGGGACGGCGTGGCGCAGTGGGAGAGTGGCTGTGCGCAACCCGAGGGTCCCTGGTTCAATCCCCACCTAGTACCAACCGCGTCACGTCCGTTGTGTCCTGAGCAAGACACTTCACCCTTGCTCTTGATGGGTGCTGGTTGGCGCCTTGCATGGCAGCTCCCTCCATCAGTGTGTGAATGTGTGTGTGAATGTGGAAGTAGTGTCAAAGCGCTTTGAGTACCTTGAAGGTAGAAAAGCGCTATACAAGTACAACCCATTTATTATTGTTTTTTGTTTAACCAAAAAAAAATCTTACGGTACATCACATGTTTCTTATTGGAATTTCATCTTTGAATTAAAGCTGCAAGCAGCGATGGACGGGACTGCTTTGGCTGCTGCCCCCGCGACCCAAGCCCGGATAAGCGTTAGAACATGGGTGTCAAACTCTGGCCCGCCGTGTAATTTCATTTGGCCCTTGAGGCAATATGAAATGAACATTAGAGCTGGCCCGCCGCTGTAACACCGCATTCACCACTAATACTCATACTCGTCAACCCTCTCGATTTTCCCGGGAGACTCCCGAAGTTCAGTGCCCCTCCCGATTTCCACCTGGACAATAATATTGGGGGCGGGCCGTAAAAGCACTGCCTTTGGCGTTCTCTACATGTCGCCACGTCCGCTTTTCCTCCATACAAACAGCGTGCCGGCTCATACACACACACAAGTGTATGCAAGGCATACTTGGTCAACAGCCATACAGGTCACACTGAGGGTGGCCGTATAAACAACTTTAGCGCTGTTACAAATAGTGAACCCACAGCAAACAAGAATGACAAACACATTTCGGGAGAACATCCGCACCGTAACACAACCGAACAAATACCCAGAACCCCTTGCATCACTAACTCTTCCGGGACGGTACAATATACACCCCTGCTACCACCAAACCCCGCCCCAATTCAAACCCGCCGCCGAAAAGAGGCATTCAATATGTATTTTTACTTTATTTGATATGCCATTGATATTTTTTAATTATTATTATTTGAAACTGGATTTTGCATGTCACTATAAAGTTATATAAGCCTTGCTTGGTCAATATTTAATGCAAAACTTGTTTGGGTCCCTATTAAAGGATTAATTTGTTCAACCTCGGCCCACGGCTTTGTTCAGTTTTACATTTTGGCCCGCTCTGTATTTGAGTTTGACAGCCCTGCGGTAGAAGATGGATGGATAGTAGCTACTATTAGCAAACAAATAGACTTACCAACTCTGCATAATATTTTAACATCGACACACTCTCTCGTCGCAACCCTGCCTGATGGTCGGCACCTAATAAGTTTAAAATTAGTTGTAAAATGTTGGACGTTGTTTTTTTTTATACAACACGCAGGCAAACGACAGCTTTTAAACATACCGGCTTAGCTACGGCCCTGTCAGCCATCTTGGTATAGACCAGGGCTAGGGAACCTATGTCTGGCGAGCCAGATGTGGCTCTTTTGATGACTGCATCCGGCTCTCAGATAAATCCCAGCTGACACTGCTTAATCAATTAATGTCAATCAATGTTTATTTATATAGCCCCAAATCACAAATGTCTCAAAGGACTGCACAAATCATTACGACTACAACATCCTCGGAAGAACCCACAAAAGGGCAAGGAAAACTCACACCCAGTGGGCAGGGAGAATTCACATCCAGTGGGACGCCAGTGACAATGCTGACTATGAAAAACCTTGGAGAGGACCTCAGATGTGGGCAATCCCCCCCCCCCCTCTGGGGGACCGAAAGCAATGGATGTGGAGCGGGTCTAACATGATACTGTGAAAGTTCAATCCATAGTGGCTCCAACACAGCCGCGAGAGTTCAGTTCAAAGCGGATCCAAGACAGCAACGAGAGTCCCGTCCACAGGAAACCATCTCAAGCGGAGGCGGATCAGCAACGTAGAGATGTCCCCAACCGATACACAGGCAAGCGGTCCATCCTGGGTCTCGACTCTGGACAGCCAGTACTTCATCCATGGTCATCGGACCGGACCCCCTCCACAAGGGAAGGGGGGGACATAGGAGGAGAAAAAAGAAAAGAAGCGGCAGATCAACTGGTCGAAAAAGGAGGTCTATTTAAAGGCTAGAGTATACAAATGAGTTTTAAGGTGAGACTTAAATGCTTCTACTGAGGTAGCATCTCGAACTGTTACCGGGAGGGCATTCCAGAGTACTGGAGCCCCAATAGAAAACACTCTATAGCCCGCAGACTTTTTTTGGGCTCTAGGAATCACTAATAAGCCGGAGTCCTTTGAAGGCAGATTTCTTGCCGGGACATATGGTACAATACAATCGGCAACATAGGATGGAGTTAGACCGTGTAGTATTTTATACCTAAGTAGTAAAACCTTAAAGTCACATCTTAAGTGCACAGGAAGCCAGTGCAGGTGAGCCAGTATAGGTATATATGTATTTATATATATATATAAAGGTATATACAGTATAGGTACATATGTATGTATATATGTATATAAAGGTATATACAGTATAGGTATATATGTATGTATATATGTATATAAAGGTATATACAGTACAGGTATATATGTATGTATATATGTATATAAAGGTATATACAGTATAGGTATATATGTATGTATATATGTATATAAAGGTATATACAGTATAGGTATATATGTATATAAAGGTATATACAGTATAGGTATATATGTATGTATATATGTATATAAAGGTATATACAGTACAGGCGTAATATAATCAAACTTTCTTGTTTTTGTCAAAAGTCTAGCAGCTGCATTTTGTACCAACTGTAATCTTTTAATGCTAGACATGGGGAGACCCCAAAATAATAGGTTACAGTAATCGAGACGAGCCGTAACAAACGCATGGATAATGATCTCAGCGTCTTTAGTGGACAAAACTTAACACGCTAAGTAATGAATAATTCCACTTGTAATCACAGTGTTAAAAATAATGTTCAAAATACAAAACATTCTCGTGCATTTTTAATCCATCCATCCGTTTTCTACCGCACCTGTTCAAGAAGTTGCGTTACTGGTAAAAAGTTATTTATTTATTATTGGTTAGTGTGGGACTTGCCCTCCTGGGGGTTCTTCAGACCACCAAGCACCGACATGAGAGCCTGTTCCAGCGTTACAATATTGTTTTATTTTTCAATAAGTCTCTCAGTTGCTTTCCAGCAATTGTCTTTTTCTCTTTCGTTCTCGCTTGCACTCTGGCTCCAGCCCCAACTCCGTCTCTCCTCCTGGCTGCTGCTTATAACATAGTGACAGGTGATTAGATAACAAGGCCCAGGTGGGCCATCTACGCACCTGTCGCTGATTTCGAGGCCGGTCCTGGCACTCCCCGCTTCGCTGCAGGCCCGCAGGCCACACCCCCTCCACAGTTAGCTTCAGAATAACAATGTTATTACAGAGAATAACAGACTTATTATACTCTATAAATGTTGGTCTTACTTAAAAATGAACGTGATTAGTTGTGTTCAGTGTAAAAAAAAATATTATATGGCTCTTACGGAAATACCTTTTAAAATATTTGGCTTCTTTGCTCTCTCAGCCAAAAAGGTTCCCGACCCCTGGTATAGACTATCACAGCCCCTCCCTCACGAATGTTGGTGCGTGCGCACCAGCAGCAGACGGTACGGGGAAAAAGAAGAAGATAAAACGTCTCCCTCACTGTCTGTGCACGGCGACCATCTTTGAAATGGTTTTCAGCGCAGCGGTTCTTTGAAAGCTGATAAAATCAAAACCGTAGCAGTAATTACAACTGGTTCATCAACTTTTAATCAGAACGGTTCAATTTCTCTTCTGTTGTAGTCTGAAGCCGAAACGGCAAACGTGCTCAGAGGAGATAATGTTTGAAAAAAGGTGATTGGTTTTTACAAAACTTTTGTTTTGAAGGGGGAATTGCAAAATTCCTGTTGATTTTTGCTGGGGGTTGTCAATATATGAAATGTAGGTCTTAGTGAGAATTACATAAACCTTTTTGTTTCATGTCTCTACGACATTCCTACTTGAAGTTACAGGCAGTTTTGTCTGTTTTCTACTAGGAGGATTTTTCTCTGCGTTTTATTCCTAGGAGGCGCTAGAGCGTAATTTTGAGTTTTGGGGTTAGGTTTTTTGATAAGTTCACAATGTTCACCCGTCCTGATGTGTGTGAGTTTTGAAGCATGTTAAGGGGGTCAAATTACAGCTCAAAGCTGCGGACTAATCTGACGAGTCCACATTTAAAATTGTTTTGGGAAATGTTAATGCGCTGATAGTATAACTGTCTTGTGAATGCATGCACCTCGGCCGTCCTATATTCTGGTCAATATGGCAGTACTACGATTGCTGCTTCAAAGCAGTTTGACCTTCTTATATCTGGGTTAATGCAGTTATAGCCTAGTTGTCTTGTGAATGCATGCGTTTAAGTAAATGTCCTACATGCGAGCTATTATGATATAAGAATATAACTGTGAATGTTTAACACTTTAATTATCCTGTACACTCATACGTGTTATTATTCAGCTTGGCCGTCTTACATTCTGATCAATATGGTAGTCCTACGATTGCTGCTTCAAAACAGTTTGACTGTCTTATGTGCAGTTATAGTATACATATGCATGAATGCATGTGTTTAATTAAATGTCTTATATGCGAGCCATTATGATACAACTGTGAATGTTTGACTGTCTTACATTATGAGCAATACAGTGGTACTTTAATTGTCCTGTACGTTGATACTTTTTATAAGTCAGCTTGACCGTCTTATATTCGGGTTAATGCATGGATCTTGGCCGTCCTATATTCTGGTCAATACAGCAGTACTACGATTGTCCCGTGAATGCATGCTGCATCCAAACAGTTCGACCGTCTTATATTTGGGTTAATGCGTTGATAGTATAACTGTCTTGTGAATGCATGCATCTTGGCCGTCCTATATTCTGATCAATACAGCAGTACTACGATTGTCCCGTGAATGCATGCTGCATCCAAACAGTTCGACCGTCTTATATTTGGGTTAATGCGTTGATAGTATAACTGTCTTGTGAATGCATGCACCTCGGCCGTCCTATATTCTGATCAATATGGCAGTACTACGATTGCTGCTTCAAAACTGTTTGACCTTCTTACATCCGGGTTAATGCCGTTATAGTCTAGTTTTCTTGTGAAGGCATGTTTAATTAAATGTCCTATATGCGAGCCATTATGATGTACAACTATACCGTCTCACACTCTGAGTAATACGTTGCTGCTTTAATTGTTAATATATTTTTTTTAGCTTGGTCATTTTATATTCTGGTCAATACTACGATTGTCCCGTGAAGGCATGCTGCATCAAAACAGTGTGACCGTCTTATATGCGGCCATTATAAATTAGGATTTTTTTTTCTTTCTGTAAATTCATGGGGTTTATCCGACATCTTACATCCCATTCCACAAAAATAGAGTAGTGCATTCCTGCTAGGTCACGCTCCTTTTCATAAAGCCCCCCCCCCCCCCCCCCCCCCCCCCCCCCCCCCCTCCTGCATACCTCTCTTAAGGCTGTTCATGAAAATGCCATACTGGAATAAATGTGCATGTGCCCGCCCCCTCCTCACCGGGCGGACACACTCACCGGGCGCATTGACATGCAACAAAGCTAATGGTGGCCGGGACAGAGGGAAGGGGGGGGGGGGTCTAATCTTGGCTAACTGACAAGATATAAATTGAGGAGACATCTTCCGCTGATTAGCTCCCACACCCACAATTATCCAACTGGGGTGTCAAGCAAGGTTTAACATCTCCACTGATTCTGCTCTCCCGAGACATCCGGGAGGCAATGCAATCGCTTTTAATAACTGCCTCGCCAGCCCTCCCTCCATCCATCGCCCCCTTCCTTCCCTGTCCCCGCTTTCCCTTCAAAATTAACCTTTTCCTGCAAAAATATCATTTTGCACTGACTTTTTTTTCTTTCTTTATGTGTCCTGTATAATTTATTCAAATTGCCCAACTCAGAACAGCACTGAGTAACTTTGTTACCTTGTCTCTCCTGGCAAATAAGGCCTTTTTTCCACCTCATTGAAATTCATCTAATCGGAATATTTTTGCAAATACGCGCCACATGAAACCTTTTTCTGGTGTGTTATTTGAATCACCCGACGGGGCGAGACGTGGGACGCTTGACCTCATTTGATGTCACTTTGGCAAGGGGGACCTCCAGGGAGCTGGAAGTTACCTGCAGTGATGGACGCGCTTGATAATTATTTTCCTTCCCAAATGTTCACATCCTAACCCCCCCTCTCAATCACCCGTCCTCTCTAATCAACTCTTTTGCTTCCGGTGATGGAGGCAACCGTGATTAATAATTTACTGTTTAGTTTGACTAAGTGATCTGTTGTGGGAGTCGGGATGAAAGCGGGAGGATGCACATTGTCTTTCATATGGCATTTATCCACAAGTCACAGCCGCCGCTCCCTCAAGATGAATAATGAAGCAAACAAGATCAAATAGTCGCCGCTCGGGAGTCGAGAAAAAGAGGGGAGGCTTACAAACAGCACAACACGGCAACACGGGAGGGATGGAAGGGCTTCCAAGGTCTTTGGAACAGGTTTGGAAAGTTGGACAACTTTGGTGACGCGTGAGGACGGAAAACATTTTCCATCTCGCAGAACCAAACGTCCTCTGTGCTGTGTTTTTTTGGGTTTTGTAGAAACCGGGATGAGTTTTCCAATAAAATACATAGAGATGTCCGATAATGGCTTTGTATGGTTGGTAGAGTGGCCGTGCCAGCAACCGGAGGGTTGCAGGTTCGATTCCCGCCTGTGCCATCCTAGTTACTGCCGTTGTGCCCTTGGGCAAGACACTTGACCCATCTGCTCCCAGTGCCACCCACACTGCTTTAAATCTAACTTAGATATTGACTGTCACTTGAGAAAAGCGCTATATAAATATACTTCACTTCACTTCACTTGTAGACGATATCCGATATTGTCCAACTCTTACTTACCGATACGATATCAACCAATATCGTGGAATTAACACATTATGTCTAATTTTGTTGTGATGATTAAAACAGATGTTGGCAACCCACGGCTCTTTGATCACTGTGACGCGGCTCAGCTGCATACTTGCCAACCTTCCCAATTTTTCTGCGAAACTCCTGAATATCAGTGCCCCTCCCAAAACATCTCCGGGGGCAACCATTCCCCGATTTTGCCCCGAACAACAATACTGGGGGCACTGTCTTAAAAGTCCGCTTTTTCACCATACTAACTGCGTGCCGGCCCAGTCACACGTGACTGCAAAGCATACTTGGTCAACAGCCATACATGTCACACTGAGGGTGGCGATACAAACAACTTTAACACTGTTACAAATATGCGCCACACTGTGAAGCCACACCAAACAAGAATGACAAACACACTTCGGGAGAACATCCGCACCGTAACACCACATAAACAGAACAAATACCCAGGATCCCTGGCGGTATAGCTCGGTTGGTAGAGCGGCCGTATCAGCAACTTGAGGGTTGCAGGTTCGATTCCCGCTTCCGCCATCCTAGTCACTGCCGTTGTGTCCTTGGGCAAGACACTTTACCCACCTGCTCCCAGTGCCACCCACACTGCTTTAAATGTAACTTAGATATTGGGTTTCACTATGTAAAGCGCTTTGAGTCACTAGAGAAAAGCGCTATATAAATCACTTCACTTCACTTGTAGAAGATATCCGATATTCTGATATTGTCCAACTCTTACTTACTGATGCGATATCAACCGATACCGATATATATACAGTGGTGGAATTAACACATTATGTCTAATTTAGTTGTGATGTTTAAAACAGAGGTTTGCAACCCACGGCTCTTTGATCACTCTGACGCGGCTCAGCTGCATACTTGCCAACCCTCCCAATTTTCCTGCGAAACTCCCGAATATCAGTGCCCCTCCCAAAAAATATCTAGGGGCAACCATTCTCCGATTTTGACACGGACAACAATATGTTGTGACGGCACTGTCTTAAATGTCCGCTTTTGTGTGCCGGCCCAGTCACATGTTGTGAGGCTTCTTACACACGTAAGTGACTGCAAGGCATACTTGGTCAACAGCCATACAGGTCACACTGAGGGTGGCGATATAAACAACTTTAACGCTGTTACACATATGCGCCACACTGTGAACCCGCAACAAACGAGAATGACAAACACACTTCGGGAGAACATCCGCACCGTAACACCACATAAACAGAACAGAACAAATACCCAGAATCCCATGCAGCATTAACTCTTCCGGGCTACTATGTACGCCCCCTCCCGAACCCCGCCCACCAAAATGGCACACGCCTCACAGATGATAAAGGTGACGTCATACAGCCCTGATGTGGAGATGCTGTGTGCTGCGGTTCAGGAGCAGAAATCACATTCACCAAGTATGATAAATATTTTGAATTTCCTATAATTTTTTCATATATTCACATTTTTTAATTGTTCGGTGAAATAGACATTTTATTATTCAGGTTGGCAGCTGACAGCACAGAGAGAGAGGATGTAGGGCTGGGCAATATTACCGTTTTTTTTTAATATCGCGATATTTTTAGGCCATATCGCGATATACGTTATATATTACGATATTTTGCCTTGGCCTTGAATGAACACTTGATGCATATAATGACAGCAGTATGATGATTCTTTGTGTCTACATTCAAACATTCTTCTTCATACCGCAATAATATATGCTACTTTTAAACTTTCATGCAGAGAGGGAAATCTCAACTAAGTCAATTGACCAAAAGTGTATTTATTAAACAGTTATTAAGCAGTGGCACAAACATTCATGTCATTTCCAAAACAAAGTGCAAGATTGTCAGAGACATTTTAAGTGTCAAATAAAAATGAGCTGCATAATAGGAAATCAAACAGTATTTGTCCTTCACTATGTGGTAGGTTACTAAGGTTATTAAATTCTCTTCATTCTCTAGCGAGTGACTTTTCAAATGATGCTACATATTAGCAGTAATGCTACTTTTTATAGCAACACTTTTTCCCCACACTTGACAAATTAAAGTTGTCTGTTGGACATATTCCCACTTGAAGCCAGACGATGGACCCCCTGCTGTTTTTATTGGGAATGAAGTCTTCCTTCATTTGTTACCAGATCTGCACCTTCTTTCTCTCGTTAGCAGCTAATGTTAGCCAGGCCGCTAGCTCTGTGCTGGGCGAGGGCGTGTAGAACTCTGGGGAAGCACTTTTAAAACCATAATTAATGATATTGTTTTGCTGTACGGCTAATAAACAAAGCAGGATATTATGACCATACCCATCCATTATTTGTTAAATCAAAACTTATGAAATTTCAAGATATTGTTTATTATAAAATAACACAGATAATGTTCAAAGCAAAAATAAATACTCTTCCAGAAGGAATTCCAAAATACTTCTCTCTACAGACCAGCAAATACAATCTAAGAGATGAATCTAAGTTTATTTGACCAAAAGCAAGATTAGTTGTTAAAGGTAGATGTTTATCTGTTCTCGGTGTTAATTTGTGGAATTCTGTTGGTAAAGAAATAAAAATGAGTGACTCAGTATTTAATTTCAAAAAGAACATGTCACAATGTATTTTAAAAAGTTATGTGAACTAGAAATGTATGTTTGTTTGGTTAAATGTTGTATTTAGAAGGTATGTATGTTTGTCTATTTACAAAAAAGTGCATGTGTGTAAGTACATATTTTTGTATTATTTGTTAAATGCTGAATGACTATATTTCTCTTTGTATTACAAAATTATTAGAAAAGGTAACTTAATTGAATGTAAAAAAAAATGTCTGTTGGGCATAAAAGCTTTTTTGCTTCTGCCTGTTTCAGTCATGTTATTCATTTTTGAATTGTGATCCATGTTTGAATAGGTTTTTGTTAGACTGAAACTGAAGGTGACAGTTTGTGACGTATGTAAGAATGTGCGCCTGCTTGTCAGCGAGAATCAGACACGGGAAAGAGTGAGAAGAACCTGTAGTGTACGCCCACAGCTTAAAGCAACTGTGTGAGAACCTATACTCCAATATTACGATAGTCATTCTCGATATAGCACAGAGACAAAACCACAATAAATCATATAAATCGCCCAGCCCTAAGAGAACGGCATTTTTGGTTCTCGGCCAGTGGATCATTTAAGTTTGGCGTTTTGTTTTTTAATTACTACAAGGAGGACTGAAGCTCTACATAAAACAAGAATGGGAAAGAATTCCACTTTCAAAGCTTCAACAATTAGTTTCCTCAGTTCCCAAACGTTTATTGAGTGTTGTTAAAAGAAAAGGTGATGTAACACAGTGGTGAACATGCCCTTTCCCAACTACTTTGGCACGTGTGGCAGCCATGAAATTTTGGGGTAATTATTATTATTTGCAAGAAAAAATAATATCTTGTATTTGTAATGCATTCAACTGAATATGGGTTGAAAATGATTTGTAAATCATTGTATTCTGTTTATATTTACTTTTCCAACTCATATGGAATCGGGGTTGGTACACCTTTACCACCAGATGGGAATCATTTCCTGTTTGCAGATTGACACAAACATGCATTTTATTGGCTGCGCTTGCAGCTGCTGTAAATAATGTTGAACGCGGCGCTGCAGTGTGAAGTGAAGTGGCCCCGGTCAATATCCCCACGGCTGAGTGTCATTAGCTGCAAGTAGCGGGATGAAAGCAGCAACTAAATGGCCGTATCATTACCCTATTAACACATGACATATATGTGTCTAATTAGCGCTGATTGATTGGAATCAATGAAAAGGGGAGGCAAAAGGAGGCAGGCTCTCTTGTCAAGGTGTGCTGACTTCAAGTCATATCCTCTTATTTCTTGTTTGGCTTAGCGAGACACGCTAGTTGCCTTTGATAGGCTAAAACCTCCTTCAAAAAAAAAAAAAGCGAGGAAGTCGTCGCCTAATTTTGTCACGGATATTCCACCACACTCTGGTGAATCAGTGCCACTTGTCATAACGATGTGAACATAAGGGATATTAAATGAGACAGGGCTCGTCGCCAAAAAGGTGAGGCGGCGGAGCGGAGTCGGCCCCCGCGTCAATCAGGCCCGGCGCCCATTCGTATTCAAAGTCGAGCGCATCTGCCCGGATGCATTATTTATGTCAGAAGTAAGCAGCTTAACTCTGCGAGCAGCTATTAGCAGGAGACACACACCTAGCCCGCTCTCGCCTTTGATTGGGAGGCCAGATCAGGCCCGTCGACTGTTTTGGCGGCGTTGGCACCAAAGGGGCGCCCGTGTTTGTACTTGTCATTAGGACGTGTGTGTCGCTCCACTGTTTTTATTTCAAATCTATTTTAACCCTCCCTCTCTCTGCGGGGCCTCCCAACAGCTGAGGTCAGGACAGCGGAGTTACAGCTCTATCTTCCTGTCACGGGCGCCGTTTTACATCAGACGGCGCCCCCCCGCCGATGCTGACGGGCAGCTCTGCGGTGACGGCGAATGAAAACAACCCTGTTGACTCTACAAAGGCTGTTGTTGATGAAGTGGCGCTTGCATGAAGGGCAACACTCTTCAACCTTTCACCTTTTAGAACACAAATCTCTCATTTGCATTTTGTTACCCAGGATCTAGGGTTTGTTTTTTTAACACTTTTTTAACACTAATAGTCATCTATTCAATCAATCAATCAATCAATCACTGTTTATTTACACAGCCCTAAGGGCTGGCTAAGCCACAACCACATCCTCGGTTCAGATCCCACATCAGGGCAAGGAAAAACTCAACCCACTGGGACACCGGTGCAATGGACGTCAAGTGGATCTAACATAATGGTGAGAGTCCAGTCCATAGTGGATCTAACATAATAGTGTGAGTCCAGTCCATAGTGGATCCAACATAATAGTGAGAGTCCAGTCCATAGTGGATCCAACATAATGGTGTGAGAGTCCAGTCCATAGTGGATCTAACATAATAGTGAGAGTCCAGTCCATAGTGGATCCAACATAATAGTGAGAGTCCAGTCCATAGTGGATCCAACATAATAGTGAGAGTCCAGTCCATAGTGGATCTAACATAATGGTGTGAGAGTCCAGTCCATAGTGGATCTAACATAATAGTGAGAGTCCAGTCCATAGTGGATCTAACATAATAGTGAGAGTCCAGTCCATAGTGGATCTAACATAATAGTGAGAGTCCAGTCCATAGTGGATCTAACATAATAGTGAGAGTCCAGTCCATAGTGGATCTAACATAATAGTGAGAGTCCAGTCCATAGTGGATCTAACATAATAGTGAGAGTCCAGTCCATAGTGGATCTAACATAATAGTGAGAGTCCAGTCCATAGTGGATCCAACATAATAGTGAGAGTCCAGTCCATAGTGGATCCAACATAATAGTGAGAGTCCAGTCCATAGTGGATCCAACATAATGGTGTGAGAGTCCAGTCCATAGTGGATCTAACATAATGGTGTGAGAGTCCAGTCCATAGTGGATCTAGCATAATATTGGGAGAGTCCAGTCCATAGTGGATCCTTCTAAAAAACTCATTTGTATACTCTAGCCTTTAAATAAGCCCCCTTATTAGACCAGTTGATCTGCCGTTTCTTTTCTGTTCTGCCCTGTGCCCCCCTTCTCTCTTGTGGAGGGTGGGGCACAGGTCCGGTGGCCCTGGATGAAGAGCTGGCTATTTAGAGTCAGGACCCTGGTGTGGACCTCGCACCTCTGCATCGGTTGCGAACATCTGTGCTGCTGACCTGTCTCCGGGTTTTGGATAGTCTCCTGCTGGCCCCACCATGGACTGGGCTCTCACTATGTTAGATCCACTATGGACTGGACTCTCACTATTATGTTAGATCCACTATGGACTGGACTCTCACTATTATGTTAGATCCACTATGGACTGGACTCTCACACTATTATGTTAGATCCACTATGGACTGGGCTCTCACTATGTTAGATCCACTATGGACTGGACTCTCACTATTATGTTAGATCCACTATGGACTGGACTCTCACTATTATGTTAGATCCACTATGGACTGGACTCTCACACTATTATGTTAGATCCACTATGGACTGGACTCTCACACTATTATGTTAGATCCACTATGGACTGGACTCTCACTATTATGTTAGATCCACTATGGACTGGACTCTCACTATTATGTTAGATCCACTATGGACTGGACTCTCACTATTATGTTAGATCCACTATGGACTGGACTCACTATTATGTTAGATCCACTATGGACTGGACTCTCACTATTATGTTAGATCCACTATGGACTGGACTCTCACTATTATGTTAGATCCACTATGGACTGGACTCTCACACTATTATGTTAGATCCACTATGGACTGGACTCTCACTATTATGTTAGATCCACTATGGACTGGACTCTCACACTATTATGTTAGATCCACTATGGACTGGACTCTCACTATCATATTAGATCCACTATGGACTGGACTCTCACACTATTATGTTAGATCCACTATGGACTGGACTCTCACTATTATGTTAGATCCACTATGGACTGGACTCTCACTATTATGTTAGATCCACTATGGACTGGACTCTCACACTATTATGTTAGATCCACTATGGACTGGACTCTCACTATTATGTTAGATCCACTATGGACTGGACTCTCACACTATTATGTTAGATCCACTATGGACTGGACTCTCACTATCATATTAGATCCACTATGGACTGGACTCTCACACTATTATGTTAGATCCACTATGGACTGGACTCTCACTATTATGTTAGATCCACTATGGACTGGACTCTCACACTATTATGTTAGATCCACTATGGACTGGACTCTCACACTATTATGTTAGATCCACTATGGACTGGACTCTCACTATTATGTTAGATCCACTATGGACTGGACTCTCACACTATTATGTTAGATCCACTATGGACTGGACTCTCACTATCATATTAGATCCACTATGGACTGGACTCTCACTATTATGTTAGATCCACTATGGACTGGACTCTCACTATTATGTTAGATCCACTATGGACTGGACTCTCACTATTATGTTAGATCCACTATGGACTGGACTCTCACTATTATGTTAGATCCACTATGGACTGGACTCTCTCACACTATTATGTTGGATCCACTATGGACTGGACTCTCTCACACTATTATGTGAGACCCACTCGACGACCATTGCATCCGGTCTCCCCTATATATACACGTGTGTGTGTTTGTGTGTGTGTGTGTGTGTGTGGATACATATATATATATATATATATTTTTTTTTTTTTATTCATTTATTTATATAGCGCTAAATCACAAGTGTCTCAAAGGGCTGCACAAACCACTACGACATCCTCGGTAGGCCCACATAAGGGCAAGGAAAACTCACACCCAGTGGGACGTCGGTGACAATGATGACTATGAGAAACCTTGGAGAGGACCGCATATATGGGCAAACCCCCCAACCCCCACACTCCCCTCTAGGGGACCGAAAGCGATGGATGTCGAGGGCGGCTAATATGATAATGTGGAAGTACAATCCATAGTGGATCCAACACAGTTGCTATATATATATATAATATATATATATATATATATATAATATATATATATATATATATATTGTGTGTGTGTGTGTGTATACGTATGGATATTTGTGTATATGTTCTAAGTACAGTTGTGAGTGACTAACCATAATAAGAACAGCTTTTCTCTTGTTCATTAGCAACATTGTATTGTTTTTAAGAACATTGGTTGTTTTTGTTGTGGATAAAGCAAAGACTGCTGATATCTTCCACACCACACAGGATGTTTTGTCTGCAGACACCATGTTTTAAAAAAGGATTTTGGAGAATACGGTGCACCTGTGCATGTGTTCCCAGCACGACATGGATACAGGTGGCGCCTCATCATCATCATCATCATCATCCCTAAATACAGCCCTCCATACACTCGCTGCACCTGGGCGGCCATGAAACGGGTCGCCTTTTCCCCCCTGCTTATTTAGATGCACTCCAGCACACAATGGGGGTGCATTAGCGGCGCCCGCACTCAGCCTCGCTCGCTGTAATTTCATTGTGGTTACAGCATGCATCCTACTTGACTCTCAATTCACTGGCTGGGATGAGGGCCAAATAATGGGATTTAGCCTGTCGCACGAGAGCGTGTCACCCCCCCCCCCCCCCCCCCCCACCTCCCTAGTATTTGCCAGTGCAGTGTCTCATACATATAAATAATTACCCGGTTTTGTGTGTGTGTGTGTGTGTGTGTGTGTGTGTGTGTTTGCACATTCCATGCAAATATGTGACCATGTTCCAGCATCCTTGCCAGTTTGGCTGCCATTGTCAAGTTCAGAACTAATAGCAGTGCTTCCCCGCCACCACGCTGGGTTGAAAGGATGGAATGGTTGCAAATGGATTGGAGAGTAAATGGCTTTTTTTTTTTTTTTTTGTGCTTTTTTTTACAAGAGGGGGGGAAAAAAAGAGTTAAATACTTAAAGGCCTACTGAAATGAGACTTTCTTATTTAAACAGGGATAGCAGGTCCATTTTATGTGTCATACTTCATCATTTCGCCATATTGCCATATTTTTGCTGAAAGGATTTAGTAGAGAACATCCACCATAAAGTTGGCAACTTTCGGTGCTAAGAGAAAAGCCTTGCCTTTAGCGGAAGTAGCAGACAATGTGCGCGTGACGTCACGGGTTGTGGAGCTCCTCACATCTGAACATTGTTTACAATCATGGCCACCAGCAGCGAGAGCGATTCGGACCGAGAAAGCGACGATGAAAGATTGGTGGATGAGGAAAGTTAGAGTGAAGCACTAGAAAAAAGAAAAAAAGACTAGGGCAGTGAGAGTGATTCAGATAGACACATTTACTAGGATAATTCTGGAAAATCTCTTCTCTGCTTATTGTGTTACTAGTGTTTTAGTGAAGTTATAAAGTCATAACTGAAAGTCGGAGGGGTGTGTTGACCACCAGTGTCTCTGATGGAAAGCCATGGAGGAGCCAAGAAAGTTGCAGCTGCCTTTTTGACAGCTGCTGCTGGAGGACGCAAGCTCCGCTGATGTCTCCGGTACGAGCCGGCTTATTACTACAATTTTCTTACCGAAACCTGCCGGTTGACGTGTAGTAGAGAAACATGTTCGCTTGACCGCTCTGTTCCATAGTAAAGCTTCACAACAAACAAAGAAACACCGGCTGTGTTTCAGTTGCTAAAAGAAGCTGCAATCCACCGCTTTCCACCAACAGCATTCTTCTTTGACGTCTCCATTATTAATTGAACAAATTGCAAATGATTCAGCAACACAGATGTCCAAAATACCGTGGAAATATGTGATAAAAACAGACAACTTTTAGCCATGAGTGGTGCTGGGATAAAATGTCCGCTCCAACCAATAACGTCACAAACACGCGTCATCATTCCGCGACGATTTCAACAGGATACTTCGCGGGAAATTTAAAATTGCAATTGAGTAAACTAAAGCGGCCGTATTGGCATGTGTTGCAATGTTAATATTTCATCATTGATATATAAACTATCAGACTGCGTGGTGGCTAGTAGTGGCTTTCAGTAGGCCTTTAAGAACAGAGAAAACATCTTCATGCACGCACCTTTCCATTATGTCGTGTTTTCTTACAATCTCTCAAGACTACATTTTAGGACTATATAGGACACTAACTTCAGAAACTATCTTCAATGTCACTGCACAAACTGTCCACGCATTTATTCATTACTATAAATACACAGTAAATATTTATTATTTATTTTTTATTTAGACCTGTTTATTTTTGCCCTATTTTAGTGCCCTTCTGTGCATGATCCTTTCCATCCTTTGTAACTGAGCTACTGTGTGGACAAATGTCCCTTGTGGATCATTAAAGTTTGTCTAAGTCTAAGTATTATTATGATTAAACAATATGTTGTAATAGCTATTATATTTAACATATTAATTTATATAATATATATATATATATTTAATATGATATTAATGTATAGTTATTAGGGGTGTAACGGTACACAAACATTTCGGTTCGGTACGTACCTCGGTTTGGAGGTCACGGTTCGGTTAATTTTCAGTACAGTAAGAAAACCAACAAAATATACATGTTTTAGTTATTTTACTACCAAATTTGCAGCATCTTCCACCCAAATATTTTTCTGAGTGGAATATTTGATGTGAAGTAATAATAATTCATAATAACATTGATTTTGATTCAATATTATGTTTTGAGCAATGACAGTTTGAAAGGAAAAACAAAAGCTTTGTTTTATTAGTCAACATTGCAACTTTTTCTAAATTACTTTTCACTTTTAAGTTTTTATATTTCACTTTTGTTATTTTAATAGAATTTTTAGAATGTGTTTTGGGCCTTTAAAACATTAGCTGTGGGCTGCAAATGACACACTTTTGACACCCCTGCTATAGAAAATAAAAAATAAAATCTGATAAATCTATGGGTAAAAAGCAGAGCCTGGCGACCCGTCCACGTTCATCATAACTCTCTCTCTCTTTCTGTCTCTGCCCCTCCCTCACCAATGCTGCTGCGTGCACAATTTGTTTGTTTTTTAACCCCTTCTTAACCCTGAACGTACATTGAAAATACACGCAACCCTAACATAAAATGCCGGACATTTGAGGCATTTAAGAAACTCCACCCAGACAGCCCCACAAAAGAGGACATATCAAGTGAAAAGAGGAGGTATGGTCAGTCTATTGTAGCCCGGTTGTGCTAGCATGCCTTGTGTTGTGCCTCGGTTTACACAACGTGCGGTACGCTACTTAAAATGTGTGGAAACTCGTTCGGTACGCCTCCGAACGGAACCGAAACGGTTCAGTACGAATACAATCAATCTTCACTAAGAAAAAAAAAAATACACCTCTTATTAATTCAAACAGTTATTTTGGAATATGTTTTCTCTGCCACTAATTGTATTCTTTTGTTTTATATATTTCAATGTAAAAGGCTTCAAGCAAAACTTCATTTGTTCCCAGGAGATAAGCTGCCATCATTAAGAGGCCTTAATGTTCACGCATACACACATACACACATACATACATATATATATATATATATATACATATATACATACATACATAGATCCCACATGCAAACAGAAGAAAAACACAATCAGGAGGAACAAAGTCCATCTTGCATTTAAAGAGCTAATTTATTCCAGCTCGCCGTGCGCTTTAATTATCACCGCCACCCTGCCTTTTTTTTTCTTTTGTCCTTTTTCTTTTTTCTCCCCCCCCCAACACCCAGTAAGTATATAGCTGTCAAAAACAAGGCACAACAATTTCAAAAAACAAACACTGTCTACTCCCTCTGTTGTGCAAAAGGCCTTTAATCAGGCCCGGGTGTATTTGTCTTATTATGAGATAGGGAAAACATGGCTTCCAAATGCGTTTCTGTTGTTGCACGGCCTCGCTAAACAATTTCCCGGGGAGGGGAGAATTGATAGGGACTTTCATAATTAAGCAAATTAATGAGTTTGTTCGACGCTTTGTAGGATGCCGACGCTTTATCTCCTCAGAGGGGAGTCGCTGGCAGGCTGAGGCCAGCTGTTTTCACGCCGGTTTAAAGACCTACTGAAAGCCACTACTAGCCACCACGCAGTCTGATAGTTTATATATCAATGATGAAATATTAACATTGCAACAAATGCCAATACGCCCGCTTTAGTTTACTAAATTGCAATTTAAAATTTCCCGCAAAGTATCCTGTTGAAAACGACGCGGAATGATGACGCTTATGTTGACGCGTGCTTGTGACGTTATTGGTTGGAGCGAACATTTTATCCCAGCACCACTCACGGCTTCAATGGCATAATTACACAGTATTTTGGTCATCTGTGTTGCTGAATCTTTTGCAATTTGTTTAATTAATAATGGAGACGTCAAAGAAGAATGCTGTTGGTGGAAAGCGGTGGATTGCAGCTGCCTTTAGCAACCAAAACACAGCCGGTGTTTCTTTGTTTGTTGTGAAGCTTTAATATGGAACAGAGCGGTCAAGCGAACATGTTTCTCTACCGCATGTTGACTGGCAGGTTTTGGTGAGAAAATTGTGATATTAAGTGGGCTCTTACCGGAGACATGAGCGGAGTTTGCGTCCTCCTGCAGCTGTCTAAGAGGCAGCTGCGACTTTCTTGGCTCCTCCATGGCTTCCATCAGAGACACTGGTGGTCACCACACCCCTCCGACTTTTAGGTATGACTTTATAATCTCACTAAAACACTAGTAACATAATAAACAGATAAGGGATTTTCAAGAATTATCCTAGTAAATGTGTCTAATATTTTTCTGGCACTCCACCAAGACTGCAATTTGTCACCGATTCTGTTCATAACTTTTATGGACAGAATTTCTAGGCGCAGTCAAGGCGTTGAGGGGTTCCGGTTTGGTCGCTGCAGGATTAGGTCTCTGCTTTTTGCAGATGATGTGGTCCTGATGGATTCATCTGACTGGGATCTTCAGCTCTCACTGGATCGGTTCGCAGCCGAGTGTGAAGCGACCGGGATGAGAATCAGCACCTCCAAGTCCGAGTCCATGGTTCTCTCTCGGAAGAGGGTGGAGTGTCATCTCCGGGTTGGGGAGGAGACCCTGCCCCAAGTGGAGGAGTTCAAGTACCTCGGAAGAGTGGATGGTGAGATCAACAGGCGGCGTCTTCAGTAATGCGGACGCTGTATCGATCCGTTGTGGTGAAGAAGGAGCTGAGCCGGAAGGCAAAGCTCTCAATTTACCGGTCGATCTACATTCCCATCCTCACCTATGGTCATGAGCTTTGGGTCATGACGGAAAGGATAAGATCACGGGTACAAGCGGCCCAAATGAGTTTGGGTCTCTCCCTTAGAGATAGGGTGAGAAGCTCTGCCATCCGGGAGGAACTCAAAGTAAAGCCGCTGCTCCTCCACATGGAGAGGAGCCAGATGAGGTGGTTTGGGCATCTGGTCAGGATGCCACCCGAACGCCTCCCTAGGGATGTGTTTAGGGCACGTCCAACCAGTAGGAGGCCACGGGGAAGACCCAGGACACGTTGGGAAGAATATGTCTCCCGGCCGATTTGGGAACGCCTCGGGATCCACCGGGAAGAGCTGGACCAAATGTCTGGGGAGAGGGAAGTCTGGGCTTCCCTGCTTAGGCTGCTGCCTCCGCGACCTGACCTCAGAAATGGCAACTGTGGAGGATGAACGTCTCATAAAATGAAGATAGTGAAAAAAAACAAGCTTATCGACTACGGTGTCACAACGGACTAATAAGTGCAATTTTTCCTGGATTAATGCAGATCCCAAATGGAGATCAGCAGGTACCAGAAGGTAAGAAAAATTGCTTTTGCTTAATATTACGAAACAAAACGTCAGATAATGTCTTACCTTACACACACATCATAATAACACTCCTATGTTGAAGCACAGTACAATCATTCAGGCGGTGCGCCTTTATAGCTTACCAAAGTCCTACTAAAACATTTTGATAGATTTTTGAGCGCCATGTTTAATTTTCTACATTCTCAATGGACCATAAAACATTTTGGTGTTGTTTACTTAAGTCACATTGCATTCTGCACGTATATCTGTTTGACTGCCATCATATTACTGTCCACACCTATCTCTTGTTTGACTGCCATCATATCGCAGTCTACACACATCTCTCATGTGTGACTGCCATCATATTGCAGTCCACACCTATCTCTTGTGTGACTGCCATCATATTACTGTCCACAAGTAACTCTTGTGTGACTGCCATCATATTGCAGTCCACACCTATCTCTTGTGTGACTGCCATCATATTGCAGTCCACACCTATCTCTTGTGTGACTGCCATCATATTGCAGTCCACACCTATCTCTTGTGTGACTGCCATCATATTGCAGTCCACACGTAACTCTTGTATGACTGCCATCATATCGCAGTCTACACACATCTCTCATGTGTGACTGCCATCATATTGCAGTCCACACCTATCTCTTGTGTGACTGCCATCATATTACTGTCCACAAGTAACTCTTGTGTGACTGCCATCATATTGCAGTCCACACCTATCTCTTGTGTGACTGCCATCATATTGCAGTCCGCACCTATCTCTTGTGTGACTGCCATCATATTGCAGTCCACACCTATCTCTTGTGTGACTGCCATCATATTACTATCCACAAGTAACTCTTATGTGACTGCCATCATATTGCAGTCCACACCTATCTCTTGTGTGACTGCCATCATATCGCAGTCCACACGTATCTCTTATGTGTGACTGCCATCATATCGCAGTCCTTATGTATCTTTTGTATGACTGCCATCATATCGCAGTCTACATGTATCTTTTTTGTGTGACTGCCATCATATCGCAGTCTACATGTATCTTTTTTGTGTGACTGCCATCATATTGCAGTCTATACATATCTCGTATGTGTGACTGCCATCATATTGCAGTCCACATGTATCTCTTATGTGTGACTGCCATCATATTGCAGTCCTCATGTATCTCTTGTATGACTGCCATCATATCGCAGTCTACATGTATCTTTTTTGTGTGACTGCCATCATATTGCAGTCTATACATATCTCTTATGTGTGACTGCCACCATATGGCAGTCCACATGCATCTCTTGTGTGACTGCTATCATATTGCAGTCTACAAGTATCTCTTATGTGTGATTGCCATCGTATTGCAGTCCACACGTATCTCTTATGTGTGACTGCCATCATATTGGAGTCTGCTTGTATCTCTTATGTGTGTCTGCCATCATATGGCAGGCTACACGTATCTCTTATGTGTGACTGCCATCATATTGCAGTCCACACCTATCTCTTGTGTGACTGCCATCATATTGCAGTCCACACCTATCTCTTGTGTGACTGCCATCATATTACTATCCACAAGTAACTCTTATGTGACTGCCATCATATTGCAGTCCACACCTATCTCTTGTGTGACTGCCATCATATCGCAGTCCACACGTATCTCTTATGTGTGACTGCCATCATATCGCAGTCCTTATGTATCTTTTGTATGACTGCCATCATATCGCAGTCTACATGTATCTTTTTTGTGTGACTGCCATCATATCGCAGTCTACATGTATCTTTTTTGTGTGACTGCCATCATATTGCAGTCTATACATATCTCGTATGTGTGACTGCCATCATATTGCAGTCCACATGTATCTCTTATGTGTGACTGCCATCATATTGCAGTCCTCATGTATCTCTTGTATGACTGCCATCATATCGCAGTCTACATGTATCTTTTTTGTGTGACTGCCATCATATTGCAGTCTATACATATCTCTTATGTGTGACTGCCACCATATGGCAGTCCACATGCATCTCTTGTGTGACTGCCATCATATTGCAGTCTACAAGTATCTCTTATGTGTGATTGCCATCGTATTGCAGTCCACACGTATCTCTTATGTGTGACTGCCATCATATTGGAGTCTGCTTGTATCTCTTATGTGTGTCTGCCATCATATGGCAGGCTACACGTATCTCTTATGTGTGACTGCCATCATATTGCAGTCTACACGTATCTCTTATGTGTGACTGCCATCATATTGTGGTCTACATGTATCTCTTATGTGTGACTGCCATCATATCGCAGTCTACACTTATCTCTTATGTGTGACTGCCTTCATAACGCAGTCTACACATCTCTTTAATGTGTGACTGCCATCAAATTGCAGTCTGCACGTATCTTTTGTGTGTGACTGCCATCTACTGGGCACACCTATTATTACACCATGTACCAAATAAAATTGCTTCGAGGTTGGTAAGCACAACCAAAATGATTTTGTACATTCGGCGCCCCAGTTATGAGGCGCACTGTACTACACTAGTCTTTTTTTGCAAAGAAACATTGTGAGTTCTCCGTTTTTGCTGTAAAATTTGCACACAATTATTAATATTTCATTTTTGTAATAAACAAGCATTTTTGAAATTGAGACCGCCTTGGCGGTTGTTAGAAACGATTCAACTGCAAGCCACATCAGCAGGATGTGAAGTGAAGTGAATTATATTTATATAGCGCTTTTCTCTCGGGACTCAAAGCGCTTTACATAGTGAAACCCAATATCTGAGTGGCATCTAAACCAGTGTGGGTGGCACTGGGAGCAGGTGGGTCAAGTGTCTTGCCCGAGGACACAACGGCAGTGACTAGGATGGCAGAAGCAGGTATCGAACCTGGAACCATCAAGTTGCTGGCACGGCCACGCCGCCCCATGGATGGCCGCTTGGAAAACATCGATTCACTCCAAACAAGGCAAATGGAGATAAGTCTTCATAAACGGGCTGCGGGAATACGAGGCATTTGTGAGATTGTGTAGACGTGGAAAGAGATGTAAGGTGGCCAATAAATCTCCCGTCAGCAGGACGGCGATGATCCTTCATGGAACACTGCATGTTTATTAGAGGCAGGAGAAATGCTAACAGTGTTCATTAATGGGCCGCATCCGCGTTTGATGAGCCGTGGCACATTCTAGCCAGCAGGAGTTTTTTAAAGGGTGGAGGGGGGGTGGTGTGATGGCCTTAACGGCCAGCGGTAAACGGACGGTAATTGTGTCCAAATGTACGGCGAGAAGGCCTTTCAAGGACTGACAGTGACGGAGCAATTATGGCAAGCCAAGCGAGCTGTGGCAAATTAGCCAGCACCCCCCCTCCCAGAACCTGTGGTAAACAAGGAGCAGGAAGGGGGCGGGGTGACGTCAGGGGGCGTGTCCAGTGCGCCGCGACTTTATCCGCCAAGGTCATCAGTCAGCGGCGCACGACTTCGGTAATTTTATGTAACTGAGGAGCGCTCGTCTTCCGTGGCCTCAAAAAGGCTACATTATTTATAATTATCCACAACTTCACTTCTTTTCTTATGGGGGGGGCGACCGATCCTGAAGGGCTCGTCCGTCATATGTTGGCGGAAAGTATGTACCCCATTTTCACGAATATAAGACGCACTTAAAGGCCTACTAAAAGCCACTACTAGCGACCACGCAGTCTGATAGTTTATATATCAATGATGAAACATTAACATTGCAACACATGCCAATACGGCCGCTTTACTTTACTAAATTGCAATTTTAAATTTCCCGCAAAGTATCCTGTTGAAAACGACGCAGAATGATGACGCTTATGTTGACGCGCGCTTGTGACGTTATTGGTTAGAGCGGACATTTTATCCCAGCACCACTCCCGGCTAAAAGTCGTCCGCTTTAATCGCATAATTACACAGTATTTTGGACATCTGTGTTGCTGAAACTTTTGCAATATGTTCAATTAATAATGGAGACGTCAAAGAAGAATGCTGTTAGTGGAAAGCGGTGGATTGCAGCTGCCTTTAGCAACCAAAACACAACCGGTGTTTTTGTTTGTTGTGAAGCTTTAAAATGGAACAGAGAGGTCAAGCGAACATGTTTCCCTACCACTTGTCAACTGGCAGGTTTTGGTGAGAAAATTGTATTGATGAGACACTGGTGGTCAACACACCCCTCCGACTTTCAGGTATGACTTTATAACTTCACTAAAACACTAGTAACACAATAAGCAGATCAGGGATTTTCCTGAATTATCCTAGTAAATGTGTCTAATATCTAAATCGCTCTCACTGCCCTAGTCTTTTTTTTCTTTTTTCTAGTGCTTCACTCTAACTTTCCTCATCCACAAATCTTTCATCGTCGCTTTCTCGGTCCGAATCGCTCTCGCTGCTGGTGGCCATGATTGTAAACAATGTTCAGATGTGAGGAGCTCAACAACCCGTGACGTCACGCACACATGGTCTGCTACTTCCAGTACATGCAAGGCTTTTTTATTAGCCACCAAAAGTTGCAAACTTTATCGTGGATGTTCGCTACTAAATCCTTTCAGCAAAAATTTGGCAATATGGGGAAATGATGAAGTATGACACATAGAATGGACCTGCTATCCCCGTTTAAATAAGAACATCTCATTTCAGTAGGCCTTTAAAATCTTTTTTTTATTTCTTCCTCAAAACTTGACGGTATCAATCAATCAATCAATGTTTATCTATATAGTCCTAAATCACAACTGTCTCAAAGGGCTGCACAAACCACAACGACATCCTCTGTAGAGCCCACATAAGGACAAGGAAAAACTCACACCCAGTGGGACATTGGTGGCAGTGACAATGATGACTATGAGAAACCTTGGAGAGGACCGCATTCTTCTTTGACGTCTCCATTATTAATTAAACAAATTGCAAAAGATTCAGCAACACAGATGTCCAAAATACTGTGTAATTATGCGATTAAAGCAGACGACTTTTAGCCGTGAGTCGTGCTGGGATAAAATGTCCGCTCCAACCAATAACGTCAAAAGTACCTGCACCTGTACGTCTGGCACACCTGGTGGCAATTGTCAATCAGGCCATTATTTGTACCTGCCTCTCCCTGCAGTCAGCGCTGGACTATAGTAGCTGTGGACTGTGTACAGTATCCTGTATGCTGTCTTCCTGTTTCCATTCTGCCTGTTCCTGGTCCCTGCTTGATGTTTTTTCTTGCATTTTTTTGGACATGAAATCATGTCTCCTGGCATCCAGCCTGCCGTCTCTGCATCTCGGGGTCGGTCACCTCCACGACTTGACACCTTTGTTGTTTATTATGCAAACCTGCAAGATGGAGGCTGGGTGGGGGAGGGGGGGGGGGGGGGGGGTAGAACAACGTATTGGCTGCAAGTGCAAACTTTCCACGGAGCAAATGGGCTTCATGAAGATCACAGCGAGCCAGGATCAATAGACGTGATGATCCGAGGTGTCGATCCATACATGCAAACACATTCTAATTGATTTTCTCCCCCTATTGATTCCTCTCCCCGCCGGCTTCCAGAGCGGTGTTTGTGTTTGATGGCGGCAGTCAGACGCTGATTAGTCCTCGCCGCAAATGAGCTTTGCCAACTTTGATTTTTTTTTTTAATGACAATAAATATTAAAGTCAGCCGACGGGAGCCGGATCTGCTCGGCGGCGTGTGAATTACACGCCGCCGTGTGATAATCAGCCGGTGAATGATGTAAATAATTAGAACCATGAATTAAAAGTCCTTATTTTCACCTGCGAAGAAAGGGAGTGCTCCTGCGTGCCGGAATACCCGAGTCCAAATATATCAATCCTGTGTCTGCCATTAATGTCACTCTCAGCTCATCATTCCCAAAATGATGCTAAATAATTGATGGCTTTTGGCCATAAATGTTAATGCAGGACTACATAGTTTTATCATGCCTTCGTTAACCTCTCAATATTTAGAGAGGACTTCCATGCAGAAAAAAATAAAAAATACATCTTCTGCAGGCTGGTAAGTTTTGCAAACTTTCCTTTTAGTGGGACAACCAACCACGGCCTTGATTAAAAAGGCTTTTTTCAAAGTGAGAGTAAATGTGGATGGGGGGGTGACACGCACACCTGCTTCTTGATCAGTCTTGTTTTCATCAACGATGACGAAATCATTTCGTTGACGCCACTTTTTTTTCATGACGATAACGAGACGGTGACGAGATGAACATGTCTCTCTGATGACCAAAACATGACGAGACGAGAACGGACTAAAATGTTAGTGAGTAATCTGTCAGACGTTTAAAATGCAGGACATTTCTGTTTATTGTGTGTGTCTATTAAAACCTAAAAAGTATCTGCTGCTGCATTCTATCCTTGTTTGGTCCCGCCCACCATCTGGCGTGCAGCACACATTACAAGGTGCTCAACACGTCACACTGTTGTTGTTCATCAGGCGACGCACCGGGATGGCGGCGGCAGTTTCAACACAGGTGGTTGCAGACGTAGAGACCACATATGGGTGTATTTTAAATGTAACAGAGTGTATTGAGAAGGAAGACGGTGACAAATGTGGCCACAAAATATGCGGAAAAAATACGACCAACCTTAAGCGCCACCTTAAGGCTCGCCACAAGAATATTTTTTCGAAGATAAATTACAAATGCTGTTAACATAATGGATAAATGTCATAGGAAGTGAACACATTAGTACGTTTTCCACATACGCAGTATTTATAATGTCCAGCATGTCCAGCAGTATTTATAATGTCCAGCATGTCCAGCAGTATTTATAATGTCCAGCATGTCCAGCAGTATTTATAATGTCCAGGATGACCAGCAGTATTTATAATGTCCAGGATGACCAGCAGTATTTATAATGTCCAGCATGTCCAGCAGTATTTATAATGTCCAGCATGTCCAGCAGTATTTATAATGTCCAGCATGTCCAGCAGTATTTATAATGTCCAGCATGTCCAGCAGTATTTATAATGTCCAGCATGTCCAGCAGTATTTATAATGTCCAGGATGACCAGCAGTATTTATAATGTCCAGCATGTCCAGCAGTATTTATAATGTCCAGCATGACCAGCAGTATTTATAATGTCCAGCATGTCCAGCAGTATTTATAATGTCCAGCATGACCAGCAGTATTTATAATGTCCAGCATGTCCAGCAGTATTTATAATGTCCAGCATGTCCAGCAGTATTTATAATGTCCAGGATGACCAGCAGTATTTATAATGTCCAGCATGTCCAGCAGTATTTATAATGTCCAGCATGTCCAGCAGTATTTATAATGTCCAGCATGACCATGCCGCAGTATTTATAATGTCCAGCAAAATACGGACCCAACCTTAGTGCGCCACCTTAAGGCTCGCCACAAGAATATTTTTTCGAAGATAAATTACAAATGCTGTTAACATAATGGATAAATGTCATATGGAAGTGAACACATTAGTACGTTTTCCACATACCGCAGTATTTATAATGTCCAGCATGTCCAGCAGTATTTATAATGTCCAGCATGTTCCAGCAGTATTTATAATGTCCAGCATGTCCAGCAGTATTTATAATGTCCAGCATGACCAGCAGTATTTTATAATGTCCAGCATGTCCAGCAGTATTTATAATGTCCAGCATGTCCAGCAGTATTTATAATGTCCAGCATGTCCAGCAGTATTTATAATGTCCAGCATGTCCAGCAGTATTTATAATGTCCAGCATGTCCAGCAGTATTTATAATGTCCAGCATGTCCAGCAGTATTTATAATGTCCAGCATGACCAGCAGTATTTATAATGTCCAGCATGTCCAGCAGTATTTATAATGTCCAGCATGTCCAGCAGTATTTATAATGTCCAGCATGTCCAGCAGTATTTATAATGTCCAGCATGACCAGCAGTATTTATAATGTCCAGCATGTCCAGCAGTATTTATAATGTCCAGCATGTCCAGCAGTATTTATAATGTCCAGGCATGACCAGCAGTATTTATAATGTCCAGCATGTCCAGCAGTATTTATAATGTCCAGCATGTCCAGCAGTATTTATAATGTCCAGCATGACCAGCCAGTATTTATAATGTCCAGCATGTCCAGCAGTATTTATAATGTCCAGCATGTCCAGCAGTATTTATAATGTCCAGCATGTCCAGCAGTATTTATAATGTCCAGCATGACCAGCAGTATTTATAATGTCCAGCATGTCCAGCAGTATTTATAATGTCCAGCATGACCAGCAGTAATTTATAATGTCCAGCATGTCCAGCAGTATTTATAATGTCCAGCAGTATTTATAATGTCCAGCATGTCCAGCAGTATTTATAATGTCCAGCATGTCCAGCAGTATTTATAATGTCCAGCATGACCAGCAGTATTTATAATGTCCAGCATGTCCAGCAGTATTTATAATGTCCAGCATGTCCAGCAGTATTTATAATGTCCAGCATGTCCAGCAGTATTTATAATGTCCAGCATGACCAGCAGTATTTATAATGTCCAGCATGTCCAGCAGTATTTATAATGTCCAGCATGTCCAGCAGTATTTATAATGTCCAGCATGTCCAGCAGTATTTATAATGTCCAGCATGTCCAGCAGTATTTATAATGTCCAGGCCAGCAGTATTTATAATGTCCAGCATGTCCAGCAGTATTTATAATGTCCAGCATGTCCAGCAGTATTTATAATGTCCAGCATGTCCAGCAGTATTTATAATGTCCAGCATGTCCAGCAGTATTTATAATGTCCAGCATGTCCAGCAGTATTTATAATGTCCAGCATGTCCAGCAGTATTTATAATGTCCAGCATGTCCAGCAGTATTTATAATGTCCAGCAGTATTTATAATGTCCAGCATGTCCAGCAGTATTTATAATGTCCAGCATGTCCAGCAGTATTTATAATGTCCAGCATGTCCAGCAGTATTTATAATGTCCAGCATGACCAGCAGTATTTATAATGTCCAGCATGTCCAGCAGTATTTATAATGTCCAGCATGACCAGCAGTATTTATAATGTCCAGCATGTCCAGCAGTATTTATAATGTCCAGCATGACCAGCAGTATTTATAATGTCCAGCATGTCCAGCAGTATTTATAATGTCCAGCATGACCAGCAGTATTTATAATGTCCAGCATGACCAGCAGTATTTATAATGTCCAGCATGTCCAGCAGTATTTATAATGTCCAGCATGACCAGCAGTATTTATAATGTCCAGCATGACCAGCAGTATTTATAATGTCCAGCATGTCCAGCAGTATTTATAATGTCCAGCATGACCAGCAGTATTTATAATGTCCAGCATGACCAGCAGTATTTATAATGTCCAGCATGTCCAGCAGTATTTATAATGTCCAGCAGTATTTATAATGTCCAGCATGACCAGCAGTATTTATAATGTCCAGCATGTCCAGCAGTATTTATAATGTCCAGCATGTCCAGCAGTATTTATAATGTCCAGCATGTCCAGCAGTATTTATAATGTCCAGCAGTATTTATAATGTCCAGCATGTCCAGCAGTATTTATAATGTCCAGCATGACCAGCAGTATTTATAATGTCCAGCATGACCAGCAGTATTTATAATGTCCAGCATGACCAGCAGTATTTATAATGTCCAGCATGTCCAGCAGTATTTATAATGTCCAGCAGTATTTATAATGTCCAGCATGACCAGCAGTATTTATAATGTCCAGCATGTCCAGCAGTATTTATAATGTCCAGCATGTCCAGCAGTATTTATAATGTCCAGCATGTCCAGCAGTATTTATAATGTCCAGCAGTATTTATAATGTCCAGCATGTCCAGCAGTATTTATAATGTCCAGCATGACCAGCAGTATTTATAATGTCCAGCATGTCCAGCAGTATTTATAATGTCCAGCATGTCCAGCAGTATTTATAATGTCCAGCATGTCCAGCAGTATTTATAATGTCCAGCAGTATTTATAATGTCCAGCATGTCCAGCAGTATTTATAATGTCCAGCATGTCCAGCAGTATTTATAATGTCCAGCATGTCCAGCAGTATTTATAATGTCCAGCATGTCCAGCAGTATTTATAATGTCCAGCATGTCCAGCAGTATTTATAATGTCCAGCATGTCCAGCAGTATTTATAATGTCCAGCATGTCCAGCAGTATTTATAATGTCCAGGATGACCAGCAGTATTTATAATGTCCAGCATGTCCAGCAGTATTTATAATGTCCAGCATGACCAGCAGTATTTATAATGTCCAGCATGTCCAGCAGTATTTATAATGTCCAGCATGACCAGCAGTATTTATAATGTCCAGCATGTCCAGCAGTATTTATAATGTCCAGCATGTCCAGCAGTATTTATAATGTCCAGGCATGACCAGCAGTATTTATAATGTCCAGCATGTCCAGCAGTATTTATAATGTCCAGCATGTCCAGCAGTATTTATAATGTCCAGCATGACCATGCCGCAGTATTTATAATGTCCAGCATGTCCAGCAGTATTTATAATGTCCAGCATGTCCAGCAGTATTTATAATGTCCAGCATGTCCAGCAGTATTTATAATGTCCAGCATGACCAGCAGTATTTATAATGTCCAGCATGTCCAGCAGTATTTATAATGTCCAGCATGACCAGCAGTATTTATAATGTCCAGCATGTCCAGCAGTATTTATAATGTCCAGCAGTATTTATAATGTCCAGCATGACCAGCAGTATTTATAATGTCCAGCATGTCCAGCAGTATTTATAATGTCCAGCATGACCAGCAGTATTTATAATGTCCAGCATGTCCAGCAGTATTTATAATGTCCAGCATGACCAGCAGTATTTATAATGTCCAGCATGTCCAGCAGTATTTATAATGTCCAGCATGTCCAGCAGTATTTATAATGTCCAGCATGTCCAGCAGTATTTATAATGTCCAGCATGTCCAGCAGTATTTATAATGTCCAGCAGTATTTATAATGTCCAGCATGTCCAGCAGTATTTATAATGTCCAGCATGACCAGCAGTATTTATAATGTCCAGCATGTCCAGCAGTATTTATAATGTCCAGCATGTCCAGCAGTATTTATAATGTCCAGCATGACCAGCAGTATTTATAATGTCCAGCATGTCCAGCAGTATTTATAATGTCCAGCATGTCCAGCAGTATTTATAATGTCCAGCAGTATTTATAATGTCCAGCATGTCCAGCAGTATTTATAATGTCCAGCATGTCCAGCAGTATTTATAATGTCCAGCATGTCCAGCAGTATTTATAATGTCCAGGATGACCAGCAGTATTTATAATGTCCAGCATGTCCAGCAGTATTTATAATGTCCAGCATGACCAGCAGTATTTATAATGTCCAGCATGTCCAGCAGTATTTATAATGTCCAGCATGACCAGCAGTATTTATAATGTCCAGCATGTCCAGCAGTATTTATAATGTCCAGCATGACCAGCAGTATTTATAATGTCCAGCATGACCAGCAGTATTTATAATGTCCAGCATGTCCAGCAGTATTTATAATGTCCAGCATGACCAGCAGTATTTATAATGTCCAGCATGACCAGCAGTATTTATAATGTCCAGCATGTCCAGCAGTATTTATAATGTCCAGCATGACCAGCAGTATTTATAATGTCCAGCATGACCAGCAGTATTTATAATGTCCAGCATGTCCAGCAGTATTTATAATGTCCAGCAGTATTTATAATGTCCAGCATGACCAGCAGTATTTATAATGTCCAGCATGTCCAGCAGTATTTATAATGTCCAGCATGTCCAGCAGTATTTATAATGTCCAGCATGTCCAGCAGTATTTATAATGTCCAGCATGTCCAGCAGTATTTATAATGTCCAGCATGACCAGCAGTATTTATAATGTCCAGCATGTCCAGCAGTATTTATAATGTCCAGCATGACCAGCAGTATTTATAATGTCCAGCATGACCAGCAGTATTTATAATGTCCAGCATGTCCAGCAGTATTTATAATGTCCAGCAGTATTTATAATGTCCAGCATGACCAGCAGTATTTATAATGTCCAGCATGTCCAGCAGTATTTATAATGTCCAGCATGTCCAGCAGTATTTATAATGTCCAGCATGTCCAGCAGTATTTATAATGTCCAGCATGTCCAGCAGTATTTATAATGTCCAGCATGTCCAGCAGTATTTATAATGTCCAGCATGACCAGCAGTATTTATTATGTCCAGCATGTCCAGCAGTATTTATAATGTCCAGCATGTCCAGCAGTATTTATAATGTCCAGCATGACCAGCAGTATTTATAATGTCCAGCATGTCCAGCAGTATTTATAATGTCCAGCATGTCCAGCAGTATTTATAATGTCCAGCATGTCCAGCAGTATTTATAATGTCCAGCAGTATTTATAATGTCCAGCATGTCCAGCAGTATTTATAATGTCCAGCAGTATTTATAATGTCCAGCATGTCCAGCAGTATTTATAATGTCCAGCATGACCAGCAGTATTTATAATGTCCAGCATGTCCAGCAGTATTTATAATGTCCAGCATGTCCAGCAGTATTTATAATGTCCAGCATGACCAGCAGTATTTATAATGTCCAGCATGTCCAGCAGTATTTATAATGTCCAGCATGACCATGCCGCAGTATTTATAATGTCCAGCATGTCCAGCAGTATTTATAATGTCCAGCATGACCAGCAGTATTTATAATGTCCAGCATGACCATGCCGCAGTATTTATAATGTCCAGCATGTCCAGCAGTATTTATAATGTCCAGCATGTCCAGCAGTATTTATAATGTCCAGCAGTATTTATAATGTCCAGCATGACCAGCAGTATTTATAATGTCCAGCATGTCCAGCAGTATTTATAATGTCCAGCATGTCCAGCAGTATTTATAATGTCCAGCATGTCCAGCAGTATTTATAATGTCCAGCATGACCAGCAGTATTTATAATGTCCAGCATGTCCAGCAGTATTTATAATGTCCAGCATGTCCAGCAGTATTTATAATGTCCAGCATGACCATGCCGCAGTATTTATAATGTCCAGCATGTCCAGCAGTATTTATAATGTCCAGCATGTCCAGCAGTATTTATAATGTCCAGCATGTCCAGCAGTATTTATAATGTCCAGCATGTCCAGCAGTATTTATAATGTCCAGCATGACCAGCAGTATTTATAATGTCCAGCATGTCCAGCAGTATTTATAATGTCCAGCATGTCCAGCAGTATTTATAATGTCCAGCATGACCATGCCGCAGTATTTATAATGTCCAGCATGTCCAGCAGTATTTATAATGTCCAGCATGACCAGCAGTATTTATAATGTCCAGCATGACCAGCAGTATTTATAATGTCCAGCATGTCCAGCAGTATTTATAATGTCCAGCAGTATTTATAATGTCCAGCATGACCAGCAGTATTTATAATGTCCAGCATGTCCAGCAGTATTTATAATGTCCAGCATGTCCAGCAGTATTTATAATGTCCAGCATGTCCAGCAGTATTTATAATGTCCAGCAGTATTTATAATGTCCAGCATGTCCAGCAGTATTTATAATGTCCAGCATGACCAGCAGTATTTATAATGTCCAGCATGACCAGCAGTATTTATAATGTCCAGCATGACCAGCAGTATTTATAATGTCCAGCATGTCCAGCAGTATTTATAATGTCCAGCAGTATTTATAATGTCCAGCATGACCAGCAGTATTTATAATGTCCAGCATGTCCAGCAGTATTTATAATGTCCAGCATGTCCAGCAGTATTTATAATGTCCAGCATGTCCAGCAGTATTTATAATGTCCAGCAGTATTTATAATGTCCAGCATGTCCAGCAGTATTTATAATGTCCAGCATGACCAGCAGTATTTATAATGTCCAGCATGTCCAGCAGTATTTATAATGTCCAGCATGTCCAGCAGTATTTATAATGTCCAGCATGTCCAGCAGTATTTATAATGTCCAGCAGTATTTATAATGTCCAGCATGTCCAGCAGTATTTATAATGTCCAGCATGTCCAGCAGTATTTATAATGTCCAGCATGTCCAGCAGTATTTATAATGTCCAGCATGTCCAGCAGTATTTATAATGTCCAGCATGTCCAGCAGTATTTATAATGTCCAGCATGTCCAGCAGTATTTATAATGTCCAGCATGTCCAGCAGTATTTATAATGTCCAGGATGACCAGCAGTATTTATAATGTCCAGCATGTCCAGCAGTATTTATAATGTCCAGCATGACCAGCAGTATTTATAATGTCCAGCATGTCCAGCAGTATTTATAATGTCCAGCATGACCAGCAGTATTTATAATGTCCAGCATGTCCAGCAGTATTTATAATGTCCAGCATGTCCAGCAGTATTTATAATGTCCAGGATGACCAGCAGTATTTATAATGTCCAGCATGTCCAGCAGTATTTATAATGTCCAGCATGTCCAGCAGTATTTATAATGTCCAGCATGACCATGCCGCAGTATTTATAATGTCCAGCATGTCCAGCAGTATTTATAATGTCCAGCATGTCCAGCAGTATTTATAATGTCCAGCATGTCCAGCAGTATTTATAATGTCCAGCATGACCAGCAGTATTTATAATGTCCAGCATGTCCAGCAGTATTTATAATGTCCAGCATGACCAGCAGTATTTATAATGTCCAGCATGTCCAGCAGTATTTATAATGTCCAGCAGTATTTATAATGTCCAGCATGACCAGCAGTATTTATAATGTCCAGCATGTCCAGCAGTATTTATAATGTCCAGCATGACCAGCAGTATTTATAATGTCCAGCATGTCCAGCAGTATTTATAATGTCCAGCATGACCAGCAGTATTTATAATGTCCAGCATGTCCAGCAGTATTTATAATGTCCAGCATGTCCAGCAGTATTTATAATGTCCAGCATGTCCAGCAGTATTTATAATGTCCAGCATGTCCAGCAGTATTTATAATGTCCAGCAGTATTTATAATGTCCAGCATGTCCAGCAGTATTTATAATGTCCAGCATGACCAGCAGTATTTATAATGTCCAGCATGTCCAGCAGTATTTATAATGTCCAGCATGTCCAGCAGTATTTATAATGTCCAGCATGACCAGCAGTATTTATAATGTCCAGCATGTCCAGCAGTATTTATAATGTCCAGCATGTCCAGCAGTATTTATAATGTCCAGCAGTATTTATAATGTCCAGCATGTCCAGCAGTATTTATAATGTCCAGCATGTCCAGCAGTATTTATAATGTCCAGCATGTCCAGCAGTATTTATAATGTCCAGGATGACCAGCAGTATTTATAATGTCCAGCATGTCCAGCAGTATTTATAATGTCCAGCATGACCAGCAGTATTTATAATGTCCAGCATGTCCAGCAGTATTTATAATGTCCAGCATGACCAGCAGTATTTATAATGTCCAGCATGTCCAGCAGTATTTATAATGTCCAGCATGACCAGCAGTATTTATAATGTCCAGCATGACCAGCAGTATTTATAATGTCCAGCATGTCCAGCAGTATTTATAATGTCCAGCATGACCAGCAGTATTTATAATGTCCAGCATGACCAGCAGTATTTATAATGTCCAGCATGTCCAGCAGTATTTATAATGTCCAGCATGACCAGCAGTATTTATAATGTCCAGCATGACCAGCAGTATTTATAATGTCCAGCATGTCCAGCAGTATTTATAATGTCCAGCAGTATTTATAATGTCCAGCATGACCAGCAGTATTTATAATGTCCAGCATGTCCAGCAGTATTTATAATGTCCAGCATGTCCAGCAGTATTTATAATGTCCAGCATGTCCAGCAGTATTTATAATGTCCAGCATGTCCAGCAGTATTTATAATGTCCAGCATGACCAGCAGTATTTATTATGTCCAGCATGTCCAGCAGTATTTATAATGTCCAGCATGTCCAGCAGTATTTATAATGTCCAGCATGACCAGCAGTATTTATAATGTCCAGCATGTCCAGCAGTATTTATAATGTCCAGCATGTCCAGCAGTATTTATAATGTCCAGCATGTCCAGCAGTATTTATAATGTCCAGCAGTATTTATAATGTCCAGCATGTCCAGCAGTATTTATAATGTCCAGCAGTATTTATAATGTCCAGCATGTCCAGCAGTATTTATAATGTCCAGCATGACCAGCAGTATTTATAATGTCCAGCATGTCCAGCAGTATTTATAATGTCCAGCATGTCCAGCAGTATTTATAATGTCCAGCATGACCAGCAGTATTTATAATGTCCAGCATGTCCAGCAGTATTTATAATGTCCAGCATGACCATGCCGCAGTATTTATAATGTCCAGCATGTCCAGCAGTATTTATAATGTCCAGCATGACCAGCAGTATTTATAATGTCCAGCATGACCATGCCGCAGTATTTATAATGTCCAGCATGTCCAGCAGTATTTATAATGTCCAGCATGTCCAGCAGTATTTATAATGTCCAGCAGTATTTATAATGTCCAGCATGACCAGCAGTATTTATAATGTCCAGCATGTCCAGCAGTATTTATAATGTCCAGCATGTCCAGCAGTATTTATAATGTCCAGCATGTCCAGCAGTATTTATAATGTCCAGCATGACCAGCAGTATTTATAATGTCCAGCATGTCCAGCAGTATTTATAATGTCCAGCATGTCCAGCAGTATTTATAATGTCCAGCATGACCATGCCGCAGTATTTATAATGTCCAGCATGTCCAGCAGTATTTATAATGTCCAGCATGTCCAGCAGTATTTATAATGTCCAGCATGTCCAGCAGTATTTATAATGTCCAGCATGTCCAGCAGTATTTATAATGTCCAGCATGACCAGCAGTATTTATAATGTCCAGCATGTCCAGCAGTATTTATAATGTCCAGCATGTCCAGCAGTATTTATAATGTCCAGCATGACCATGCCGCAGTATTTATAATGTCCAGCATGTCCAGCAGTATTTATAATGTCCAGCATGACCAGCAGTATTTATAATGTCCAGCATGTCCATGCCGGCGTCCACCTCCTGTTTGATGTGGTCTGTCAGATAGAGAAGACATGTGTCAGTGGAGTGCTTAGTTCTGAAGCCGGATTGGAATCTGTACATGAGTTTATTAGTAGCAAGGTAGCAGCATGGGTAATGTTTGCTGTGTTGCGAGTGCTAATACGAGCCAAAGAAGGTGCCAATCTGGTAACAAATGAAGGAAGAATGAATTCCTGAGCGTGGGAATATGTCGAACAGACAACCGTAATTTGTCAAGTGTGGGGCAAAAGTGTTGCTACAAAAAAATAGCATTACTGCTAATATGTAGCATCATTTGAAAAGTCACCTACTAGATCAGGGGTTGGGAACCTTTTTAGCTGAGAGAGCCAAGAAGCCAAATATTTGAAAATGTATTTCCCTAAGAACCATATCATATTTTTTTAACACTGAACAAAACTAAACGCGTGCATTTTTAAGTAAGACCAACATTTCCAGAGTATAATAGGTCTCTTATTCTTTGTAATAACATTGTTATTCTGAAGCTAACTGTGGAGGGGGCGTGGCCTGCAGCAAAGCAGGATGTTGCCAGGACCGGCCTCAAAATCAGCGACAGGTGCGTAGACGGCCCACCTGGGCCTTGTTATCTAATCACCTGTCGACCTGTTATAAGCAGCAACCAGGAGGAGAGACAGAGTTGGGGCTGGAGCTGGAGCCAGAGGGCAAATGAGGACGAAAGAGAAAAAGACAATTGCTGGAAAGCAACTGAGAGACTAATTGAAAAATAAAACAATATTGTAACCCTGAAACAGGCTCTCATGTCGGTGCTTGGTGGTCTGAAGAACCCCCAGGAGGGCAAGCCCAAAACTAACCAATAATAAATCAATTACTTCTTACCATTAACGCAACTTCTTGAACATAAAAATGCATGAGAATGTTTTATATTTTGAATGTTATTTTAACACTATGATTACAAGTGGAATCATTCATTACTTATCGTGTTAAACAATGTCAGCTCAGATTTATCCGACAACCGGATGCATTCATCAAAAGAGCCAGATCCGGCTCTAGAGCCATAGGTTCCCTACCCCTGTGCTAGAGAATGAAGAGTGGTTACTCCGCATGTCAACATCTCCGTTCGGTGCCACACCAACAAAATGCCGAAGCAACCATTTCCACATCAACACCCTATGAAGAAAATAGTGAACAACATAAGGAGATAACGTCCGCAGGAACCTACCACATAGCGATTTGATTTCCTATTATGCAGCTCACTTTTATTTGACACTTATTGAAATATCTTGTGTGACATCATGCACAAAAATGCACTTTGTTTTTTAAAATATTGCAGTGGCGTTCTGTACAAAAAGTGCACTTTAATTTAGTGTTGAATTGACATCATGCACAAAAGTGCACTCATAGCTTGTTTTAAAATGTCTCTGATAATCTTGCACTTTCGGTATTGGAAATGACATGAATGTTTGTGCCACTGATGAGTGATAGATTGCAGGTGGTTCTATTTTCTACCCTTCGCCTTCATATTTCACTGTTTGTTGCGTTTCACTGTCGATCGCAAGGGGGTGTGAGGTTCATATTTTGGCAATATTCAGTGTTTTATCCTTCATAGAAAAATTTAAAATTCCATTTTGTTTTTTTAAGGCGGTCTGTCATCCAAACAAACATTATTGCAAAGATTTGTATTAGTGTCCCTAAAAATAGATATTCCGTCCCTCGGACACATTTTTTTCTCTAAATGTGGCCCCGGTGTCAAAATAATTGCCCAGGCCTGATCTGAAACAATATAAAAACAATTACAGATGTCTGATAATATCGGACTGCCGATATTATCGGCCAATAAATGCTTTAAAATGTAATACCGTAAATGATATTACATTATCTGTTTCAAAAAGTAAAATGTATGACTTTTTAAAACGCTGCTGTACAAAGTGGTTCACAGACGTAGGGAGAAGTACAAAGTAGTTACGTCCCCCAGTTATACTTGCCAACCTTCCTGATTTTCCCAGGAGACTCCCAAATTTCAGCACCCCTACCGATAATCTCCCGAAGCAACCGTCCTCTTCCGAATTTTTCCCAGACAATAATAATAGAGGCTACCGGCCCAATCACATAATATCTACGGCTTTTCACACACCCAAGTGAATGCAAGCATACTTGGTCAACAGCCATACAGGTCACACTGAGGGTGGCCGTATAAACAACTTTAACACTGTTACAAATATCTGGCACACTGTGAACCCACACCAAACAACAATGACAAACACATTTCAGGAGAACACCCGCTCCATAACAAAACATAAACACAACAGAACAAATACCCAGCACTAACTCTTCCGGGACGCCACAATATACACCCCTCGCTACCCCCCACCTCAACCTCCTCATGCTCTCTCAGGGAGAGCATGTCCCAAATTCCAAACTGCTGTTTTGAGGTATTTTTAAAAAAAATATAGCACTTTGTGACTTCAATAATAAATATGGCAGTGCCATGTTGGCATTTTTTTTTCTATAACTTGAGTTGATTTATTTTGGAAAAACCTTGTTACATTGTTTAATGCAGTGGTTCTTATCCTGGGTTGGATCGAACTCTAGGGGTTCGGTGAGTCTGCCTCAAGGGTTCGGCGGAGCCAGTCAAGACACACCCGACTCATCCATACTTGCCAACCTTGAGACCACAGAATTTGGGAGATGGGAGGTGTGGGGGTTGAGGTGGGCGGGGTTTGGTGGTAGCGGGGGTGTATATTATAGATTCCGGAAGAATTAGTGCTGCAAGGATTTCTGTTACGTTATGTTACGGTGCGGATGTTCTCCCCAAATGTGTTTGTCATTCTTGTTTGGTGTGGGTTCACATTGTGGTGCGTATTTGTAACCGTGTTGGTGTTGTTTATATGGCCACCCTCAGTGTGACCTGTATGGCTGTTGAGCAAGTATGCCTTGCATATACTTATGTGTATGTAAAAGCCACAGAAATGCTGTGAATGCGCCAACACGCTGTTTGTTTGGAGGAAAATGGGACGTGACGACAGGTTGTAGAGGATGCTAAAGGAAAATGGTTGCCCCAGGAGATTTTTGGGAGGGGCACTGGAATTCCGGATTCTTCCGGAAAAATCGGGAGGGTTGGAAAGTATGGACTCATCGTGTAAATAAAAACTTCTCCATATGGGCGTCTCATGGATACAGCAGAAGTCACACTGATTTGCAGGTGTGCCATATGTTGTGAGTTCATGCACTGTGTTGCTTTTGTTCTTTGAACAAAGTGAAGTTCATGCACGCTTCATTTTGTACACCATGAAAAAAAACATACAACTTGAATTTGAAAAAAAAACATTTTATTTTTCACAAAAGAAGGGTTCGGAGAATGCCCGTATGAAATTAGTGGGCTTCGGAACCTCCAACAAGGTTAAAAGTCTACTGAAACGAGATGTTCTTGGGCGGCATAGCTCGGTTGGTAGAGTGGCCGTGCCAGCAACTTGTGGGTTGCGGGTTCGATTCCCGCTTCCGCCATCCTAGTCACTGCCGTTGTGTCCTTGGGCAAGACACTTGACCCACCTGCTCCCAGTGCCACCCACACTGCTTTAAATGGAACTTAGATATTGGCTTTTACTATGGAAAGCGCTTTGAGTCACTAGAGAAAAGCGCTATATAAATATAATTCACTTCTTATTCAAACGGAGATAGCAGCTCCATTCTATGTGTCATACTTCATCATTTCGAGAAATTGCCATATTTTCGCTGAAAGGATTTAGTAGAGAACATCCACGATAAAGTTTGCAACTTTTGGTCGCTAATAAAAAAGCCTTGCCTGTACCGGAAGTAGCAGACGATGACATCACCGGTGTGAGGGCTCTTCACATCCTCACATTGTTTATAATTGGAGCCTCCAACAAAAAGAGCTATTCGGACCGAGAAAACGATAATTTCCCCGTTAATTTGAGCAAGGATGAAAGATTTGTGGCTGAGGATATTGATAGCGAAGGACTAGAAAAAAAAAATAATAAAGTAAAATTGTGAGCGATTCAGATGTTTTTAGACACATTTACTAGAATAATTCTGGAAGATCCCTTATCTGTTTATTGTTTTAATAGTGTTTTAGTGAGATTTTAAAGATTGTAAAGACATACCTCGAGGTCAGATGGCTGTGGTGAGCACGCAGTGTCTCAGAGAGAAGCCGAGGAGCCAAGCTCACAAGTGCCTTTTTTGACATGACAGCTGCTGCAGGACGACGAATAATCCATTGATGTCTCCGATAAGATATATATCACGATTTCCCCATCCAAAAACATGCTGGTTGACGTAGAGAAAACATGTTAGCTTGAGCGCTCCGCTTCACAACAAACAAAGAAACACCGGCTGTGTCTCGGTGCTAAACACAGCTGCAATCCACCGCTTTCCACCAACAGCATTCTTCTTTGACGTCTCCATTATTAATTGAACAAATTGCAAAAGATTCAGCAACACAGATGTCCAGAATACTGTGTAATTATGCGATTAAAGCAGACGACTTTTAGCCGTGTTTGGTGCTGCGCTAATATTTCCTTACAGTCCGTGACGTCACGCGTACGCATCATCATTCCACGACGTTTTCAACAAGAAACTTGCGGGAAATTAAAAATTGCAATTTAGTAAACTAAAGCGGCCGTATTGGCATGTGTTGCAATGTTAATATTTCATCATTGATATATAAACTATCAGACTGCGTGGTCGCTAGTAGTGGCTTTCAGTAGGTCTTTAAGAACCACTGGTTTAATGCCTTTAAGAACCACTGGTTTAATGCCTTTAAGAACCACTGGTTTAATGCCTTTAAGAACCACTGGTTTAATGCCTTTAAGAACCACTGGTTTAATGCCTTTAAGAACCACTAGTTTAATGCCTTTAAGAACCACTGGTTTAATGCCTTTAAGAACCACTGGTTTAATGCCTTTAACAACCACTGGTTTAATGCCTTTAAGAACCACTGGTTTAATGCCTTTAAGAACCACTGGTTTAATGCCTTTAACAACCACTGGTTTAATGCCTTTAAGAACCACTGGTTTAATGCCTTTAAGAACCACTGGTTTAATGCCTTTAACAACCACTGGTTTAATGCCTTTAAGAACCACTGGTTTAATGCCTTTAAGAACCACTGGTTTAATGCCTTTAAGAACCACTGGTTTAATGCCTTTAAGAACCACTGGTTTAATGCCTTTAAGAACCACTGGTTTAATGCCTTTAACAACCACTGGTTTAATGCCTTTAAGAACCGCTGGTTTAATGCCTTTAAGAACCACTGGTTTAATGCCTTTAACAACCACTGGTTTAATGCCTTTAACAACCACTGGTTTAATGCCTTTAACAACCACTGGTTTAATGCCTTTAAGAACCACTGGTTTAATGCCTTTAAGAACCACTGGTTTAATGCATTTAAGAACCACTGGTTTAATGCCTTTAACAACCACTGGTTTAATGCCTTTAACAACCACTGGTTTAATGCCTTTAAGAACCACTGGTTTAATGCCTTTAAGAACCACTAGTTTAATGCCTTTAAGAACCACTAGTTTAATGCCTTTAAGAACCACTGGTTTAATGCCTTTAAGAACCACTGGTTTAATGCCTTTAAGAACCACTGGTTTAATGCCTTTAAGAACCACTGGTTTAATGCCTTTAAGAACCACTGGTTTAATGCCTTTAAGAACCACTGGTTTAATGCCTTTAAGAACCACTGGTTTAATGCCTTTAAGAACCACTAGTTTAATGCCTTTAAGAACCACTGGTTTAATGCCTTTAAGAACCACTAGTTTAATGCCTTTAAGAACCACTGGTTTAATGCCTTTAACAACCACTGGTTTAATGCCTTTAACAACCACTGGTTTAATGCCTTTAAGAACCACTGGTTTAATGCCTTTAACAACCACTGGTTTAATGCCTTTAACAACCACTGGTTTAATGCCTTTAACAACCACTGGTTTAATGCCTTTAAGAACCACTGGTTTAATGCCTTTAAGAACCACTGGTTTAATGCATTTAAGAACCACTGGTTTAATGCATTTAAGAACCACTGGTTTAATGCCTTTAACAACCACTGGTTTAATGCCTTTAACAACCACTGGTTTAATGCCTTTAAGAACCACTGGTTTAATGCCTTTAAGAACCACTGGTTTAATGCCTTTAAGAACCACTGGTTTAATGCCTTTAAGAACCACTGGTTTAATGCCTTTAAGAACCACTGGTTTAATGCCTTTAAGAACCACTGGTTTAATGCCTTTAAGAACCACTGGTTTAATGCATTTAAGAACCACTGGTTTAATGCCTTTAAGAACCACTGGTTTAATGCCTTTAAGAACCACTGGTTTAATGCCTTTAAGAACCACTGGTTTAATGCCTTTAACAACCACTGGTTTTATGCCTTTAACAACCACTGGTTTAATGCCTTTAACAACCACTGGTTTAATGCCTTTAAGAACCACTGGTTTAATGCCTTTAAGAACCACTGGTTTAATGCATTTAAGAACCACTGGTTTAATGCCTTTAACAACCACTGGTTTAATGCCTTTAAGAACCACTGGTTTAATGCCTTTAAGAACCACTGGTTTAATGCCTTTAAGAACCACTGGTTTAATGCCTTTAAGAACCACTGGTTTAATGCCTTTAAGAACCACTGGTTTAATGCCTTTAAGAACCACTGGTTTAATGCCTTTAAGAACCACTGGTTTAATGCCTTTAAGAACCACTGGTTTAATGCCTTTAAGAACCACTGGTTTAATGCCTTTAAGAACCACTGGTTTAATGCCTTTAAGAACCACTGGTTTAATGCCTTTAAGAACCACTGGTTTAATGCCTTTAAGAACCACTAGTTTAATGCCTTTAAGAACCACTGGTTTAATGCCTTTAAGAACCACTGGTTTAATGCCTTTAACAACCACTGGTTTAATGCCTTTAAGAACCACTGGTTTAATGCCTTTAAGAACCACTGGTTTAATGCCTTTAAGAACCACTGGTTTAATGCCTTTAAGAACCACTGGTTTAATGCCTTTAACAACCACTGGTTTAATGCCTTTAACAACCACTGGTTTAATGCCTTTAACAACCACTGGTTTAATGCCTTTAAGAACCACTGGTTTAATGCCTTTAAGAACCACTGGTTTAATGCATTTAAGAACCACTGGTTTAATGCCTTTAACAACCACTGGTTTAATGCCTTTAACAACCACTGGTTTAATGCCTTTAACAACCACTGGTTTAATGCCTTTAAGAACCACTGGTTTAATGCCTTTAAGAACCACTGGTTTAATGCCTTTAAGAACCCCTGGTTTAATGCCTTTAAGAACCACTGGTTTAATGCCTTTAAGAACCACTGGTTTAATGCCTTTAAGAACCACTGGTTTAATGCCTTTAACAACCACTGGTTTAATGCCTTTAACAACCACTGGTTTAATGCCTTTAACAACCACTGGTTTAATGCCTTTAACAACCACTGGTTTAATGCCTTTAAGAACCACTGGTTTAATGCCTTTAACAACCACTGGTTTAATGCCTTTAAGAACCACTGGTTTAATGCCTTTAAGAACCACTAGTTTAATGCCTTTAAGAACCACTAGTTTAATGCCTTTAAGAACCACTAGTTTAATGCCTTTAAGAACCACTGGTTTAATGCCTTTAAGAACCACTGGTTTAATGCCTTTAAGAACCACTGGTTTAATGCCTTTAAGAACCACTGGTTTAATGCCTTTAAGAACCACTGGTTTAATGCCTTTAAGAACCACTGGTTTAATGCCTTTAAGAACCACTAGTTTAATGCCTTTAAGAACCACTGGTTTAATGCCTTTAAGAACCACTGGTTTAATGCCTTTAAGAACCACTGGTTTAATGCCTTTAACAACCACTGGTTTAATGCCTTTAAGAACCACTGGTTTAATGCCTTTAACAACCACTGGTTTAATGCCTTTAACAACCACTGGTTTAATGCCTTTAACAACCACTGGTTTAATGCCTTTAAGAACCACTGGTTTAATGCATTTAAGAACCACTGGTTTAATGCCTTTAACAACCACTGGTTTAATGCCTTTAAGAACCACTGGTTTAATGCATTTAAGAACCACTGGTTTAATGCCTTTAAGAACCACTGGTTTAATGCCTTTAACAACCACTGGTTTAATGCCTTTAAGAACCACTGGTTTAATGCCTTTAAGAACCACTGGTTTAATGCCTTTAAGAACCACTGGTTTAATGCCTTTAAGAACCACTAGTTTAATGCCTTTAAGAACCACTGGTTTAATGCCTTTAACAACCACTGGTTTAATGCCTTTAAGAACCACTGGTTTAATGCCTTTAAGAACCACTGGTTTAATGCCTTTAACAACCACTGGTTTAATGCCTTTAACAACCACTGGTTTAATGCCTTTAACAACCACTGGTTTAATGCCTTTAAGAACCACTGGTTTAATGCCTTTAAGAACCACTGGTTTAATGCCTTTAAGAACCACTGGTTTAATGCATTTAAGAACCACTGGTTTAATGCCTTTAAGAACCACTGGTTTAATGCCTTTAAGAACCACTGGTTTAATGCCTTTAAGAACCACTGGTTTAATGCCTTTAAGAACCACTGGTTTAATGCCTTTAAGAACCACTGGTTTAATGCCTTTAAGAACCACTGGTTTAATGCCTTTAAGAACCACTGGTTTAATGCCTTTAACAACCACTGGTTTAATGCCTTTAACAACCACTGGTTTAATGCCTTTAAGAACCACTGGTTTAATGCATTTAAGAACCACTGGTTTAATGCCTTTAACAACCACTGGTTTAATGCCTTTAACAACCACTGGTTTAATGCCTTTAAGAACCACTGGTTTAATGCCTTTAAGAACCACTGGTTTAATGCCTTTAAGAACCACTAGTTTAATGCCTTTAAGAACCACTGGTTTAATGCCTTTAAGAACCACTGGTTTAATGCCTTTAAGAACCACTGGTTTAATGCCTTTAAGAACCACTGGTTTAATGCCTTTAAGAACCACTGGTTTAATGCCTTTAAGAACCACTGGTTTAATGCCTTTAAGAACCACTGGTTTAATGCCTTTAAGAACCACTGGTTTAATGCCTTTAAGAACCACTGGTTTAATGCCTTTAAGAACCACTAGTTTAATGCCTTTAAGAACCACTGGTTTAATGCCTTTAAGAACCACTAGTTTAATGCCTTTAAGAACCACTAGTTTAATGCCTTTAAGAACCACTGGTTTAATGCCTTTAACAACCACTGGTTTAATGCCTTTAACAACCACTGGTTTAATGCCTTTAACAACCACTGGTTTAATGCCTTTAAGAACCACTGGTTTAATGCCTTTAAGAACCACTGGTTTAATGCCTTTAAGAACCACTGGTTTAATGCCTTTAACAACCACTGGTTTAATGCCTTTAACAACCACTGGTTTAATGCCTTTAACAACCACTGGTTTAATGCCTTTAACAACCACTGGTTTAATGCCTTTAAGAACCACTGGTTTAATGCCTTTAAGAACCACTGGTTTAATGCATTTAAGAACCACTGGTTTAATGCCTTTAACAACCACTGGTTTAATGCCTTTAAGAACCACTGGTTTAATGCCTTTAAGAACCACTGGTTTAATGCCTTTAAGAACCACTGGTTTAATGCCTTTAAGAACCACTGGTTTAATGCCTTTAAGAACCACTGGTTTAATGCCTTTAACAACCACTGGTTTAATGCCTTTAAGAACCACTGGTTTAATGCCTTTAAGAACCACTGGTTTAATGCCTTTAAGAACCACTGGTTTAATGCCTTTAACAACCACTGGTTTAATGCCTTTAAGAACCACTGGTTTAATGCATTTAAGAACCACTGGTTTAATGCCTTTAAGAACCACTGGTTTAATGCCTTTAACAACCACTGGTTTAATGCCTTTAAGAACCACTGGTTTAATGCATTTAAGAACCACTGGTTTAATGCCTTTAAGAACCACTGGTTTAATGCCTTTAAGAACCACTGGTTTAATGCCTTTAAGAACCACTGGTTTAATGCCTTTAAGAACCACTGGTTTAATGCCTTTAAGAACCACTGGTTTAATGCCTTTAAGAACCACTGGTTTAATGCCTTTAAGAACCACTGGTTTAATGCCTTTAAGAACCACTGGTTTAATGCCTTTAAGAACCACTGGTTTAATGCCTTTAAGAACCACTGGTTTAATGCCTTTAAGAACCACTGGTTTAATGCCTTTAAGAACCACTGGTTTAATGCCTTTAACAACCACTGGTTTAATGCCTTTAAGAACCACTGGTTTAATGCCTTTAAGAACCACTGGTTTAATGCCTTTAACAACCACTGGTTTAATGCCTTTAAGAACCACTAGTTTAATGCCTTTAAGAACCACTGGTTTAATGCCTTTAAGAACCACTGGTTTAATGCCTTTAAGAACCACTGGTTTAATGCCTTTAAGAACCACTGGTTTAATGCCTTTAAGAACCACTGGTTTAATGCATCCAGTGTGGCATCACAACACACAGTTTGGCATATTAATGTGTTAATTCCACAACTGTGGGTTGATATCGGAGATGGCAATTAAAAGTTGAACAATATCGGATATTGGCCAAAAAGCCATTATCGGACATCTCTAAATGAATATATATCTCTAATATTTGCCCCTTGCCTGACACTTCTACAAAGTTTCTTGTGTGTTTGAGCAGGTGTCTTACTGTTAATGACTTTGTCTCCCCTTCCAGTAAAAGAGTCTCTCCTTTTAGTGCTCACTTGTGTTGCTTCTCATCAGCTGGATTAGGCAAGGGAGAGCTCACCTATTGATTTGCGTTTAACCCGCTAACGATCCCCTTGAAGAAAAACACCCGCTTGGAGTTTGCCTCAGGACATAAATGTTGATTTCTGCGGGCCCCGGGAAAGCCAACTCGGCAGTGGCATTACATATTAACAACATCTCCGGTGCTGTTCTTAAAACATGATGAGCAGACTGAAGCTGCCGGATGAATTATTGACTCTGTCCTCTACGCAACCCGATCTTAAAAGTCTTCCCTTGCCTTCTCAAATCGGGGGAAGTCAGTATTTTCCTGCGACTTTAGAGGGCGTGGCTTACTTGTCAACACGCTTGATGCCTGGATTGGGGTTGGGGGCTCCAGCAGCACTGACATCGTTACATCATGAAGCTTATTTTGTGCAGAACAGTCAATACACTTTGTTGTCGCCATACCTTCAGACTTATGAATTCGGGAGATGGGCAGGTGGTGTATATGTTTTCAAGTATTTCTTGTATACAAACACTGTTTCCATATGAGTTGGGAAATGGTGTTAGATGTAAATATAAACAGAATACAATGATTTGCAAATCCTTTTCAAGCCATATTCAGTTGAATATGCTACAAAGACAACATATTTCATGTTCAAACTCATAAATGTATTTTTTTTATCCAATAATTATTAACTTAGAATTTCATGGCTGCAACACGTGCCAAAGTAGTTGGGAAAGGGCATGTTCACCACTGTGTTACATCACCTTTTCTTTTAACAACACTCAATAAACGTTTGGAAACTGAGGAAACTAATTGTTGAAGCTTTGAAAGTGGAATTCTTTCCCATTCTTGTTTTATGTAGAGCTTCAGTCCTTCAACAGTCCGGGGTCTCCGCTGTCGGTTTTTACGCTTCATAATGCGCCGCACATTTTCCATGGGAGACAGGTCTGGACTGAAGTCGGGCCAGGAAAGTGCTGAAATAAGCAGGGGCGTCCATGATAACATTGCTTTAATGACAACATATGTTGTTCCAAAACCTGTATGTACCTTTCAGCATTAATGGTGCCTTCACAGATGTGTAAGTTACCCATGCCTTGGGCACTAATGCACCCCCATACCATCACACATGCTGGCTTTTACACTTTGCGCCTAGAACAATCCGAATGGTTATTTTCTTCTTTGTTCCGGAGGACACCGCGTCCTCTGTTTCCAAATATAATTTGAAATGTGGACTCGTCAGACAACAGAAGTGAATTATATTTATATAGCGTTTTTTCTCTAGTGACTCAAAGGGATTTACATAGTGAAACCCAATATCTAAGTTACATTCAAACCAGTGTGGGTGGCACTGGGAGCAGTTGGGTAAAGTGTCTTGCCCAAGGACACAAAGGCAGTGACTAGGATGGCGGAAGCGGGAATCAAACCTGCAACCCTCAAGTTGCTGGCACGGCCACTCTACCAACCGAGCTAAACCGCCCCAGAACACTTTTCCACTTTGCATCAGTCCATTTTAGATGAGCTCAAGCCCAGCCAAGCCGGTGACGTTTCAGGATGTTGTTGATAAATGGGTTTGGCTTTGCATAGTAGAGTTTTAACTTGCACTTACAGATGTAGCGACCAACTGTAGTTACTGACGGTGGTTTTATGAAGTGTTCCTGAGCCCATGTGGTGATATCCTTTACACACCGATGTCAGTTTTTGATGCAGTGGCGCCTGAGGGATCAAAAGTCTGTAATATCATCGCTTACGTGCAGTGATTTCTCCAGATTCTCTGAACTTTTTGATGATTTTACGGACCGCAGATGGTAAAATCCCTAAATTCCTTGCAATAGCTCGTTGAAAAATGTTGTTCAAGGACACAACGGACGTGACGAGGTTGGTAGAAGGTGGGGATTGAACCAGGAACCCTTGGGTTACTCTACCAACCGATCTATTACCGCCCCAAGAGAGTACCGTGTTAGACTTCGACTTCGACAAACTTTATTGATCCACAGGGGAAATTGTTCCACACGGTAGCTCAGTTACAAAGGAAAGAAAGAATAATGCAAGTATAAAATAGACAAACATGTTGTTGTTTTTTTCCCAATCGCGCCACGTTGATCCCACGTTTGCTGTGGTCTGGAACAACATGGCACTCAATCAGAAATGCAGCCAATGTTACATACAGATAAATGTGTCAGACATGCATAAATTAAATACACAGAGGACATAAGTAAAGGAAATTAAATCAACTCAAATATAGCTACAAACGAGGCCTAATGTTGCAATGTGTACATGCAGCTAGCCTAAATAGCATGTTAGCATGGGTTATTAACACACTACGCAAGTTAATAACATCAACAAAGCTCACCTTTGTGCATTTGTGCACAGCATAAAACATTTGGTGGACAAAATGAGACAAAGGAAACACGTATTTCTGTGGCAGCGTCGGAGAAAGTTGTACATGTAAACAAACTACCGCCAAAACTAGTAGGACAAAACGGCGCTGGCCAAATGCCAAATACTGTCATTTGTGAAGCATCAACAAAAACATAACAAACAGTGGGCTTTTTTTTTAACAATTAGTAAGGTTTGTGTTATGTTTTTAACAATTAGTAAGGTTTGTGTTATGTTTTTAACAATTAGTAAGGTTTGTGTTATGTTTTTAACAATTAGTAAGGTTTGTGTTATGTTTTTAACAATTAGTAAGGTTTGTGTTATGTTTTTAACAATTAGTAAGGTTTGTGTTATGTTTTTAACAATTAGTAAGGTTTGTGTTATGTTTTTAACAATTAGTAAGGTTTGTGTTATGTTTTTAACAATTAGTAAGGTTTGTGTTGTGTTTTTAACAATTAGTAAGGTTTGTGTTATGTTTTTAACAATTAGTAAGGTTTGTGTTATGTTTTTAACAATTTGTAAGGTTTGTGTTATGTTTGTCCTCTTGCAGAAACATTATTCAAATAACCAATATGATTTCCCCCCCATCTTTTTCCCTTCGTGAAACAGCTCCAGGGAGCCACTAGGGCGGCGCTGAAGAGACTCATTGGATCTCAGATTTTATGTCGGGAAAAGCGGTCCAACAAATTTTGCTGGACGATGTGTTGACCTACAAAATATTAATAAGATAATTAACAATAAAACATACCTCTTTGAACGCAATTAACTTGTGTTTTTTCATATATTCTAACATCCATCCATTTCCTACCGCTTGTCCCTTTCGGGGTTGCGGGGAGGTGCTGGAGCCTATCTCAGCTACATTCAGGCGGAAGGCGGTGTACACCATGGACAAGTCGCCACCTCATCACAGGGCCAACACATATAGACAACATTCACATTCACACACTAGGGCCAATTAACGTTGTAATGGAAACGTAAACTTTTGAATACAAAGTTAAAACAAACAAACACAGGGGCGATAGACAGCCTCTGTATCTACCACTCCTTCCCCTCTGTTGCAAGTTTTGTTGATTCTATGTAACTTGTTTGTGTGCTATGGCTATGAGGTCTTGAATGGGATTGTGCTGAAAATCTGGAGACTGTCGGCTTTATTTTAACAGAAAATGTTACACGACAAACACTAAAAATCAAAGAACAATTTTACAAGGTTTGACAGACTTCTCAAGCCGTTGTGCGGGTTCCAAGGACCGTCAAGGAAGGACATGGCGACTTTATTTTTCAATAAAGACTGCTTTTCAGCTTCTCCGTCTTCCGCTGGCTCTTCCGCTTTCCTTTCTGCTTCGGGCGTCATCGCCTCTCTCGCACTCTGTCTCCCTCTCTCAGCGTCAGCTTCCCTTTGGCTCCTTCTCGTCTCTCCGCCTCTCTCTCTGACGTTCGCGGCTGTCGGCCTTTTATACAATGCGAGAGGATTACTCAATTGTCCCCCGGTGCGCGAGCCACACACCTGATCTTGATTGCGGCATCGCTCCGGCCGCCCTGCCTCGCCGCTCGCTCGCCGTCCACGCCTCCTCGCCGCCATCCTGGGCTGGGCTACAATGTGCCCTGCCTCGCTGTCGGATTTCCGTCTCCGCCTCTCCACACAAGGTTTAAAAATATTTTAAAAGGCATTCAACTGGCATGGACCTTGAAGGAAACGTCTTCCCTATGCTCCTCATAAGCTGCCTTTTTTTGTGGCATAAAAACAGCAGTATGGTTTTTCCATTTCCAGTAATATTCACTACATTTTGTGGTGAATATTACTGTCATTTACCATATATTTTTTTACATTTTTGTTTAAAAAAATTATACTTATAAAATGCATTAAATCGTGTAATAATAGTATTCACTGTCAGAATCGGCCCTCTGGGGCCAATCATAACTGCGATGTGGCCCTCAGTGAAAACCACCTTGACACCTCTGACTTGTAACATCAGACCAAAACCAGGTATCTTTGCAACTCCTCAAAAAACGTTCTTTAATGCGGGTCCAAAGCAAAGACGGCTGGGGGAGAGTTGTCTTGAAGGACATTTGCGAGTTTAAATTCAATCATCAAGTTGTGTGGATTGATGGGAAGAGTTTTGCAGCCGATGTGTGCCGCTTCAGATTTGGGTTGCTATTGTTGTGTCCGAGCTTTCCAGGTGTGCGGAATGCAGAGTTATTGCTAACCATGAATGCAGCGTGAAGACTTTCATTCTCTTGCATCTCACTCGTCTTTGTCCTGGAGTCCATTTCCTAAGCTACTTTTTTGAATGAATCTGTTTCTTTTTTTCCCCAAAAGGTTTTGTTCTTTTAATTTGTGAAGCAAATAAACCGTCTCCTCTTCATTCCAGATGTTGCCTAAGTTTTGATAGAACAGGATCTCCTTCCGGGTTGGATCCCGTGTGCAGAGACTAGGAGCAGAGAGAGATCTGGTTTTCAATCTTTCACGGCGGGGTCGGATGTCAACGCACGGATTGTTTTCCCAGGATGCAGATGGAACTCCGGAGGCAGAGTGCAGGTAAGACAATGAATTTAAACTCAAATTAAACATAATCCGGACAACGGATCATGACACAATGGATTTATTGTCCATAAATAAGTCAGGAGTACACAAAATGCATGAAAGCGTGGCGATAGCGCCGAAGCTATGGCAAAGGCTAGTTAGAACAGAAATCATAAAGGTAAACGAAATGACTGCTGCGTGAAGTGTGGCGAAGAGCATGAATAAATAGCTCTCTGATTAGTGCCCGGGAGCTGGTGAGCATCCCGAACACTAATCAGAGGCAGGTGGAAAAAAGAATCAGCACCCATGGCAACTAAGAAACACAAACCCAGGGGTGCTGAAAACAGAACTAAGAGTGTCAAACTAAACAAAACATAATCCGGGCAACATATCGGGACACAATGGATTTATTGTCCATAAATCAGTCAGGAGTACACAAAATGCATGAAAGCGTGCCGATAGCGCCGAAGCTATGGCGAAGCTCAGAACAGGAACCAAAAAGGTAAACGATGCGACTCTGGTGGGAAGTGTGGCTAAAAGCAGGAATACATAGCTTTCTGATTAGTGCCCGGAAGCAAATGAGCATCCCGAATACTAATCAGAGGCAGGTGAAAAGAATCAGCACCCATGGCAACTAAGAAACACAAACCCAGGGGTGCTGAAAACCGAACTGAAGGTGTCAAACTGAAATGAAACGTAATCTGGACAACGGATCATGACACAATATATTTATTGTCCATAAATAAGTCAGGAGTACACAAAATGCATGAAAGCATGGCGATAGCGCCGAAGCTATGGCGAAGGTTAGTTAGAACAGGAATCAAAAAGGTAAACAACATGACTGTTGCGTGAAGTGTGGCGAAAAGCAGAAATAAATAACTCTTTGATTAATGCCCGGGAGCAGGTGAGCATCCCGAACACTAATCAGA